>NW_028297098.1:15877032-15972032 GCF_055798465.1 Pogonomyrmex barbatus
GATTTAATCAGACGTCGTTTCCACGCACTCGCGGTTTTCTTATAAATTACGATCGACACGATCGTGGCGCTTTTCCTGAATAGCTAAAGCTATCGGGTTGCTAGTAAGAGATATTTGCGTACTTTTAACGCGTACTTCTACTAACGTAGAATTTTCCGAGCGTAGATTGCGTTTTACAGGCGAACGAACGTGCAAAAGGATTAGCGGGAATGTATAATTAAAACGATACATAATTATATTCCGCACGAGCGAGCAACTCTTTTGCGGACGTAACGTAGAATTAATTTCATTATCCGCCCGAATTGCGCGGTACTACGTTAATGGAAAATCCCCGTAAACGTCATAATCGCGCTGCGAATGCGCGGATTTACTGGCGTTTAATATAAATGCGGGTGGCTTTTAGCAAAACACGCAGCTCGGAAATACAAGCCAAAAACGATTAGCTCTCGAGCCGATTGCGCCATATTCTTTTTTCAAAATTGATGCGAATAAGCATGTATATAAGCATGTATATATATTTTTAATTCGCTTTAATGAGAGAACAATATGTGTGTGCGCGCGCGCGCGCGCGCACACACACACACACACACACACACACACATATTATTCTCTCATTAAAGCGAATTAAAAATTAATATTTCACATTGTACGCTTATTCGATGATTACTAATATAGTAAAAAATTAACATTTTTTACGGTAATCTCCATGAAATGGTACTAGTTTTACTGTGAAATGATGGCGGAGAAGGGTGATATTTCTCAATATCCTATTTGCATTTATGAATAAATATTGTAGATACTGTGGATATAGGAACCGAGCAAGAAAAGGCACGGAGAAGATATCAAGAAAACACATAGTGGCTTTAAGAGGCCGGATATTATAAGGAAGAACGAGACTGAATTTAATGGGGGTGAGTAAGGCTGGTAGGAGAGTAGAGTTCATGACGAGAAATACAGTCGCGAGTGTCATTTGCGGTTCGTTCTGAGCCGTTTAAAATGCATTCTCAAAGGGAATCGCGAGCGCCGCTGTAATTTTCCGCGCGAAACGGAGCATGAAATAAAACGGGGATGCCGTACAGCTGCAGCACATCTCCCCCTTCCCCCCCCCCCCCTCGCTCGCTAGCGTTGCATCCTTGCTGCCATCCGGCTCTCTGATACGTCCAGGTTTATTTTTCCCTTCGGTTGCCCTCGACGCTCCTCGACGAGGGTTTTAACGATAATCTTTCCAAGAGAGGCGTAACCTCCTCCCCCATTTTCCCTCCTGTCCCCTTCGCTCCTTTTTCCGCGTGCAATCCCCGGTACGCGGTGGCACCGACGAAGTGTTCCGAGCTATCTCCCGCGCTGAGTATTAAAGATAGAAGAGAATGCCCGATGTGAAAATTGCGTTTCTTCCTCTATTTTCTTCAAGAGGACGGGGAGAGTGCACTGACCGAGAAAGGCGCTATTTTCACATGGCACGCGCCACGAGAATGCATGCCGAAAAACTTAAAAATTCCATCTCTTTAATCAAATTTAACATATTATCTTTAAATATCGACAAACGAGGTTAAATTAAATTAAAAGAAATTTTTAATTTTGCAATTCTTTCTTTTACAATTTTATTTATTCAGTTATTATAATATTCAATTTACCTTATGATTTTATTGGTTTTTTTTATATTCTGTTTGTTTTACAATTTTGACATTTGATAATAATATTTTTATTATTATTAAATAATAAATCATAATTGTCGAAAAATGAAATTGTAATAGAATTATCATGTTATCCGATTGTAGAAGAGTGCATCGTTTGTTTGAAACATAAATGGATCGTAATTAATTCGACATTTTGGATCGCGTATTGTTGGCGTCGCGAGGTATGTCAATTACAAGAATTTCTTCGTTGAAATGGTAGCGCCATTAATGTTTCTTTCTTTATGAATAATTTGGCGTCACTCAAATACGAGTGCGCGCGGACGCGAAATAATGGCCTTTCTCCTGGCCTGGTGGTCCATTTCTACGGGATTTAACGTGCAATTAATAAGAATTACCATGCAATCTCCAATCCTCTCGCGAATGTTCATCCTCGCCTTCTCTTGGATATTAAATCCCTTTAAGAGCGAATGAGAATGACTGCGTGTTCTTGAGGGCGAGGAAGCGTAAAGAAGTCAAAAGCGGGGAATATTAGCTGCTGCAAATTTATCCGTCTCTGGCGAACATGGAACTCGCGTTTCTCGCCAACTCTGCGATCCGTTTTTACGTGAAAATTTTTGTCGAAACGCATACAAAAGTGAGGTTGAGGTAGCACATTAACGAGACCCTGTATTTTTCGTGCTCAAAGCGACACTGCTGTTCACCGAGCATAATTGAGAGGTTTGAAAAAGCAGCAGCAGCACTCCCCATTTACCGACATTAAATGGAGTGCAATGCATTGACACACGGTGCATTTTTGTTTCTCAATAACAAGTCACATCTTGATTACATAACATGCCAAATTGCCTAATCACATTGTTATTTTGAAAAATTGATATTTTTTAAAAGCTTTTTCAGGCTGATTGAACAGTTCATCGATTAATTCTTTTTACTGGATTTTATTAAGTAAAAACTGATTTTGTTGTTTTATTAATTGTGTTTTTAATCATTTACGTAACTGTTATATCGACTGAAAATTGAACAATATGCTGACGCAACAAACGAACAATTTTCGGTACATGTCCTATTTTAAAATAAACAATTTCATTCGATTATTCCATATAAAATATTATTTATTTTTTTTTTTTTAAGAGAAAAGACGAAGTTTTTCTTATATTTTTTTATATATTGAAACAAATTTGTTTATCGATTGATTAGTCCGGCGGTGGATAATTACGTTTCTTCAGTAATTGTTTATCTGAATGGGATTTAATATGCAATTAATTTGAACGGATAAAAGTCTTTAATTTTGTGCGGATATTATTAAAGCGAGAGACTGAATGTATTAAATGGAGATTGCTATCAACTAAAAAGTGCCGGCAACCAAAAACATCTCTCTTTCTCTCTCTCTCTCTCTCTCTCTCTCTCTCTCTCTCTTTTTCTCACTCACTCTCCCTCTCTCTGAAATTTTAAATTATGTAGCCGTAGTTTGTAATACACAGCAGTTTGTAATACTACATTTCTATTCATAATACGTAATAATTATTATGACCGATATTACTATTATTTGATTATTATCATTAATACGTAAATCAAAATTATTATATTAAAATATAAGATTAATAATTTTCCCTAGATTAATTTGATTATTTAAAATTTAATTAAATTTGTGTCGCGGATACATGTGCACAAATATTAAATTATTCGATTTGAACGATATTATGCTTTTGTTAGTTTAGCTGCAACTACATCTATAATAATTTACTCACTCGACAATCCGATATCTCGTTCTTGTTTGACGAAACGGGATCGATGACTACGCCGCGAAAACGAGGATGCCGCAGCATTGCTTTAACGTTTCCAAGTCACGTGAGATAGCGCCGTTTTCTTTTTGGTCCTTCTCCTAGTATATACCGCCGATATCCGTGGCGCGTTGCAGGTTTATCGACACGCGATTCGTTGAATCTGTTATTTATTTGTTCGGAAACACTCACTCGACGCGATTTCTCGCGAGCGCGCCCGCTTGTCTGCGGGGGATAAAAATAATCCCCTTACGTGTAGCCTCATAACGCGCCGGCACTCCGATATCGGAAAGAAATTTTCAACGCCCCTTACATTCCCCTCCCCCCCTCTTTCCTTCCGTCCTACCATTTTCTGACAATAATATTCTCATCATGAGGACGAGAAATTCCGTCGTGCATCCAGTAAAATTCTTTGCTTTTACATGAACAAGCTTGAATATGATGCACATATATTTTTTATCTTGAAGAAAAAATGTATATTGTATTTACTTTTCGTAGAGACAAGAACGTGAATGTAAATTATTACATTATTATATATTAAATTCGAAGAAGATTTGTTTCGAATTTATCTCTCATTAAAATATATTGAACATCGTCCTCCTCTTTATTCACTGATAAATAACTGAATATCCTTTGTTACATTTTCCTAATTTTTTTTTTTAAATAATAATATTAGACATGATTCTAATCTGTATCTAATCTGTATTCTTTTTCTAAGAATTTGTATTTGTAATTTTGAACGATCTGTAAAAGACTAATTACGCATCGACATTCTTCGCAAAGAGATCAAGTAATAATAGTTTCCGCTGCACGTCACTTTGCAAATTGAATTTCTATCAATTTGCTACGAACTCAACTGCCGATCGATAAGACATCGCAAAACATCGTGTAACTACGCGAGGTCTGTCATAATCTGCGAAAAAAGCTGCGACGCGGCAGAAGAACGGGGCATCACCCTATGGACGTTGCTTTGCATAGCGAACGCAGATAACGTCTCTCCGTCCGTCTGACACAGCGCGAGCGGTTATCTCTCGCCGTCGTCGCCGCATAATCGGCGGAATAAATGTTTCGTACTTCGCGGCGAAGTCCGCAGGCCGCCTTAGATAAGAAGCGGCGGAGGGAGCGAGCCGCGTTCGCGCTAGCTTTTCGCCCCGTATTACCGAATCGTCGTCAACCGGTCGACGTAAGCTTCGGACGTTTATGCATTATTCATAAATACGGTTTGCACCACTGGCGATGGCGACAATGGGCACAAAAAGGTATTACGTAATCGCGCGTCGTGAGAATACTGCGAGCGATAAAAAAAAATGAGCCATGGAAAACGCGATGATATCGACCAATTTAGCTGATTACCTTTTGAAATTGGATAGAGGAAAAAAAATGTTTTACTTTAATTTAATTAGCGTTTAATATATTTCAGTTATTATTCATCAGCGAATGTACTTTATGTAAATATATAAGAAGGTCTGTGAGTACTTTTTTTTAAATATTGGTCATGTCACATTTATGCTCCTCGAATGTGACAGCAAAAGTATTGCAAATAGAGAATATTTGAGCGACATGTTCTTTGCATCGTAAAGTTCAAGATTTAAGTTGAAATCTTTATCATACGTGCATGCTGATTCGAAATATGCTTGTTACTGCCCTGTGCATATTGCACAGCGAAACGTGTTGCATTAGCATACATGGTATATGATGATACAAATTCATTCGTATGCGTAATTCGCACATATTTATGCGCGCATCTTGCGTCATCGCGAACACATCGGTATGCAACCAGCACTTTCAAGTTGGTACAATGTGCAAAGAATTAATCAGAGATTTTATCTTCAGTTTTTCTCATGTATGGACTATTTATATCTTTCATCATTCTCATGCTTTTATTTTAATACTCCTTTTCACGAACATTTTCTTTCCGCAATTAATTTATTACACACACACACACACACACACACACACACACACACACACACACACACGCACGCACACACGAATACTAGATTAAATAATTTAATAAATTTTAAATGATGAAACTCTAATAAATCAACAAAATAAATATTTTTATTTTATTACATAAATTATATATTATATAATAATTTTTTATTTTTCACAAGTAAAAAAAACATAAAGCAAATAAAGCGAACGTGATTTGTATTAAGGCCAGTCAATTTTACATAAATATTTATTAAATTATTTCGTTAGCTCGCGTGCAGCTCCGATTTAAATAATTTGGGGACTTCAACTTGTTACAGACAACACGCAATTCTTTTCCGACGAACGATGTTGACACACGCGCATTAGTTTGACCACCGTGACACAACGAAATATACAATATGCGATAAGTAAAAACGTTGCATAAATGCGCGTACGATAATGGCTCTTACGTAAGGTACAACATTGTTGATTACGGATAATGCGGTGGTACATTATGCTCGGAGCTTTGGAATAAAGTCCGTGAGTGAATACCACAGCGGTGACTGTGAAACTTATTGTTTCCTCTAATTAGTGCATCTCTCGTGACGTTACGAAGGTGCGGGCGCGGGCCTGTTGAGTGTAATTTGCATCTCGTCGCGAGAGAATCGTGCCGAGACAAGTTCTCTCGCTGTTTATATCCATCGTCGATCAGCAGTTCGCATTCGTTAATAATAAGCTAAGCGTGTTTTCGTCATAATCGAAGCCGTGTTCTCCGCTCGGCATTTAGCGGTATTCCCGGCGCCTCGAATATTTATCGGTTTACTAGAGGTTTGTAATTGAAGTAAGCGTCTCACATTAAAGTCACGTAGCCGCGTCCGGGGATATAAAAGCGATCGTTTATTTGCTGGCTTGAAGGATTATATAACGAAACGGCTGTAATTTATTTTATTACAATATCTGCGTCTGTATATCGACGGATAAACGCGAGACAAAAAAAAAAGGCGATAAGCGCGAACGTTATAATAACGGAGAATAGCAGTTCAATATAATCATAATAACTGTATGTACATGAGCATTAAATGCACATCAAACAACAAACTGCACAAGTTTGTTAACTATAAAAGTCCGGTTAGTTTTAGAAAGTTGAAAATTTGTAGTAACTTGGCAATGAATGCGAATCTATGGTCAGGGGATGAGGAGTCGGAGAATTTAACGCCAAATGCTAATGAGTGCTTACGATCGAGTTTTAGATTGAAACTGTCAAAGTAATCGCGCCGAAAGTGCGGACATTTATGTAACGTAGAACGTTGATTCGTCTCGCATTTTGGCTTTACGATTCCTCGAAGGATCTTCAACCGTTATCGGAGTTAGTTTCTCGGGGGGGGGGGGTATAACGGAAGTTTTGAGAACGGTCAGACATAGCGATCCGTTTAATCGAGAGAGAAAACATTTAATAACATTGAAAGAGTGAGCGATGTTCACTCATTATTTCGCTAATTAACGAACATCATCCAGCAGATATTTATGTCTGAATATTAATGACGGACGGCGATTCGTCGACTAATGATTTCATTTGCGCGTTTGGTTTTCTTTTCTTTTCTTTTTTTTTTTTCAAATTCTCTCATCTTAAGAGAACTTGCCTTTTATTAAATTGTACAGGTTTTATGATATTGTTTGCATGGGATATTTGTGATTTTTAATGCGATGCCTGATTAATAAAAGGAGAAACCTCAACCGCTTGGAGGTGCATTAGTCGATTGCGAGGATACTATTTTGTACCTGTCACCGAGTTTAGCGTACTTTCTAACAATACGCTCTTTCTCCGACGTGGTTACGCGACAAAAAGCCCAAACTGCATAATCGTTCGATCGAACTTTGAAACTTTCTATTGTATTCGCCATGTCACTTCTCTATCTCTCCCTCTCTCTCTTTCTCTCTCTCTCTCTCTCTCTCTCTCTCTCTCTCTCTCTCCCCCCCTCATTTTCGTTAATTTAAAGTTTAATTTAATCGCGTGATGGTTTCTGTCAGAAACTTTCGGTTCGTTAATATTAAAAATCACGATAAGCGAAATGAAATCGAGATCTGCGAGTAAAATTTTTATTAAAACAATATATATTTAATATAAATTGAGACATTATTATATTACATCCACTCGTGTATATAATATTTATTCCACGAGATATTTCAAAATTTTCCATATGATTCGAGAATTATATTATATTTAACGTTAGATTATTATTTTGTCAGATCTGCGGTTTTCAGCAGTCAAAGAGTAATTTCCGAGATATTTTGTGTATATATACACGGGACTTCCTTCGTTAATATGCGTTTTGTTAACCGAGATGCGGATGCGGTGCTGGTTATCGAGCTTCTTGCAAAGCTAAACAGCGCGGCGGAAGTTGAATTTTGCAAGCAGCGACGGTAGTTACTTATCATTTTCCATAAGGGCTTTGAGACTGCTGCCAGGCAGATCTAGATTGCGAGACTAATGTTAATGGAAAAACCGCTATTTACGCTACTCTCGGCCGGCCGCCCAAGTGAAATACTGCGAATACGCTTAACGTTTACCGCGGAGTGCGTATCGGAAATGAGCTATTACGCTGCTGAAAGGCTTCCCTTTAAACGTATTCACGTTCAAATATTCTTTCAGACCCTCTCGCGACACGCTCTTCCCATTCCCTTTTTCGTTTCCTCTGGAAACTTCCCCACAGCCGTTCTGTCCTCTGTAATTAAGTTCTTTGAACTGTATTTACATTGTGTCATGTTAGTCATTTGTCTGTTTTATTTATCGCCAGATTCTTGTGACTCTCTCTCTCTCTCTCTCTCTCTCTCTCTCTCTCTCATTCGCTTTCTTTCTAAAAAGAAAAAGTCTCGAAAACGCGCGATTTTATTTACGCGACTCATGTACCGTATCTCATAATAATCAGGTTGCAAACATGATCCACCTCACTCTCCCGTTTGCATTCCGGAGTATAGCAGCAGCAGCAGCAGCAGCAACAGCAGCGATACGGTATTTCGCCCAGACAATGGCCGCCTAATGTAATTGCGTAGCATCGGGAGGGCGATTGTAAATTTTAGCCCAGTTTCTCACAAACGCGGAGAATCCCATCGACTAATTAGCGGTAGAACGTCGAGCGATTGTTTTCTCGTTTTCTTTCCTCTTATTGTGCCCAATTAGCCTGGTCGCGCGGGCGGATAATTGAAAATCTAATTTCATTTATTCCTTGTTGTTTCAGGTAAGTGACTGTCAAGAGAGACACAAACAGAGAGCGAGGGAGAAACGGAAACGGAAAAAGAGGAATATAAAGAGGAAGATAGGGAGAGAGAGAGAGAGAGAGAGGGGGGGGGAGAAGAGTTGTAAGTAATCATCGTCCTTTATCTCCTTTTCGTATTTGCCTTTCCCTTCGTTGTTACCACCGACCTGCGCGCGGATAAGGTACACGGGAGAGCGCAAGTTCTCCCTTTGGGAATTATTAGTAAGCTAAATTTGCCCTGGCGATTAAGTGCATTTAATCATCGGCAGGGTAATTTCGTTACTTCGTTACTTCGCCGCGCGCGCGCCTCGGAGATATTTCCTTCCGTCAAGTCTAACAAGCAAGCGTTTACGCCTGTTCTCGTTCTCTCCCAGCTCTGTCCAATCCGTTTCGAATTGAAAGTGAAAAAGAAGGTTCCGGGAACTTCGTTCTTTGCCGTTCGCATTTCTACCGTTTGTACTCGTTTGTTGGACTCGTTTGTTGGACCCATATTTTAAGATCTTTGCATGTTCTCTCGTTTTGCATTCCCTTTTTTAAATTTAAGAGCCGTTATTCTTCTTGTTTTTCTATAAAAAAAATATTCTTATATACGATATTAAAAATCTCGCGAGTTAGTTTTTCGACGTGCGAAATTTTTGTAAATTTTTCTTAGCAAAAATTAATACATTTGCAACGCGTAAAAACAAAATAATTGTATAAACGATATATTCGTTGATGTAAATTTTGTTCTTGACAGCGCTCATTAATTTTTCTATTTATATTTTCAATTTATTTACGGCATATGTGTGTACACACGTTATTCTGTAGCATATTACACTCGTAAATTGTAAAACGACGAGAGAGTCGCGAGAAATCACGATCGACGATTTTCCGCGATTTTTTTCAATCTATTTTGTACTACCCCCGGCCCGGCCCGACCTAACCCGCGAACAAATACAATTAAAAACGCGAATTCGTCGGAGATAATGTATCGCGCGGCTCGCGAACCGCGGCGAAAAATCGTTCGTTATAATACAGAACTAGTGCCGTCCGTAACGTGCACGCATGGCGACAGAAAGAGAGAGAAGAATTAACCATGTTAACCGGATATAAATTACATTTCCGCGTGGACATGGGGTAAATTTTGTCGAGCGGTTTAGCGCGTGCTAGCGATAACTAACAACCGTCGAAAGCGGTGCCGCGTTGTAAAATGCTTGATTGTAACTTATGCGACTTCATTACATCGGTCGACGCGCCGTGATGCGATTGTGTTGCGCGTGTTGTTGTGTGTTTTTCGCAATTTTACATTCGCCAGTACTCGACAGTACTCGTTGCCGTATTTGTTTTTTTTTTTTTTTTTTTTTTCCAATTCAGAGCCACCGTTTCCCCGGCGCGAGTCTCGCGGAAAAGCCGATCATTTATTAACATCTTGCTTTATTGCGCGCGCGTGTGCTCGCCCTCGCTTGCCCCCGGCGCGAAATATCAAGCGGCGTGTTAAAAATTATTCTATCGGCCGTTCGCGTCGTTCGCGAAATATATACAACATCGAATCGGCGAAACGCTTCCTCCGCGGTTAACGCGCCATTTATGCGTGATATTGATGGAATCGCGTGTATTAATATACACGTGATATTAATATACCGTGTTGTTTATTCAAAGCCCCCGTTCAAGCCCCGTTATCAAAGAAAATAAATACAACCGCCGATTCCGCCGATGATAAAACGATAAAAACCGTGGAGCGCATGATTAAACTGTAAAAATTCATCGAAAAGTTGAACTACGCCACTGCGGGAAAGTTCGATACAACAACTGTTGAATATTTTCGCAATTATTGATTATTAGTGAAATTAATAAGCAACAACTAATTTACCGATTATATAGGCATAAAATCGTAGATCTAATTGGCAATTTGTAATGTAGTCGAGGGTTAATACTTATTTTGCTTCATGTATTTTATTTTCAATCTTCTCTCGCGCAACCACGTAATGAACATTTGCTTCCATCTTGACTCTCCAATTACTGCTTAATTAATGTACAATTCTCGTGTTGCTCGGGAAGGGACTAATGTCCTGGAGCATAATAAACGTTCCATCAGCGTCTATGTCTCCCTCTTCGCCCATTAGACGCCCTCCAACTCGGTTTGTACAGGGCGGCCTTATAAATTATATTTAGCTTTCAGAGTCGCGTTTAATTTTTAACGATAATAAAATTCTCTCGAATTTTTCCACAGATGTTGACACTTTTCCCGAACTATTTAGATATTTTACATAAATTCTGACAGAAAGTCAACGTCAACTTTGTACAGTAAATAGTAAATTATAACGCCGAGCATCGATTAAAATTGCACATAATAATTTGTGTAAGTGACAGTGGTATAAATCAAAGCTTTTACTAGTAAAAGCGACACGCAGCTTCGATTTGTAGCCGTAAATTAAATTCCCGCGTTACGGAAATTTCACTCACCGCGTCGCTTTCAAAATAAATGACCGATATATATGTTAATGCGACGCGGTCGCGCGCGATTATCGCCGGCGCCTAATTCGCATGATCGAGTCGAGGGCTTCCGGTGTTTTCGTGTCATCGGCTGTGTTATATTGCACCATGCGCTATTGAGGACGACGCCGTGGATAAATCAATCGAATTATCCACACGCCACACATGAGCGTCGCGACGATCGTTGCTGCCCGTATCGCCACTCTGTCATTATGAAAGCGATTTCGTCGCTGTAAAATGGAGAGAGAGGGGGGAGAGGGAGGGACAGAGAGAGAGAGAGAGAGAGAGAGAGAGAGAGAGCACTATTAATTAATAAGAGCACGTAGCTCTTTGTGATGTGAATACTTGCGATAGCGCTCCTTCACGATTACCATTTCTCATGCAAATGACGAAATATCGTTATGACATAAATATAGTTATAATGTAAATGGACAATATACACGTATAGAAATTATATAATTTCGTTTAATACAACTATGGCATACAAAACGAAATTATGAATAATTTTGTAGAAGCTTTTTCCATGAAAATGTAATGTAATATAATAATGATCCAATTTTTCTTATCAATTTCTTATGCGAAAGCTACATTAAACATGTTTTTACATTGATTTTGTTCGTAGATTATTAAAACATAATAGGTCAGAATTATTTGTTAATTATCATAATTTTCTGAATTCATCGTTTTTCATAAATTATATTGAAGTGTTAAAATAATACATTGACCTACATTATCACTATGAGAAATATTGCATAATGCTTTGAATTTGATTTTTTTCTAAAATTAGCAAGTAAGAGAGAAATTTTTCTAGAGAGAAATCTTCTTGACATTAATGTTCATGTTATTCATATCAAATCGGACGGTTTGTCATAATTGCAAAAACAGCAGCTCGATATTATTTTGGTGTGCATATATCCTGTATTCCTGGCGTTTGCATATGGAATACAAACACAGAACCGCAGAGCATTGTCACTGAGATCGGAAACCTTCGAATGATTCGCGGTTTGTTTTAATCGTGACAATAATGCGTTCACCGGCACCGTCAGCAATGAGACTCGATTATCGTCACTCATTATCGAGAGCGATAATGTTATGCCGCAGCAGCCGGTTGTCCCTGTGAAATGATCATCGAAATGCATCGGAAAGTCATCGGTCGATCGTTAATTTATTATCGGCCGTTCGCTCGATTTGTTTTTCGCACACGCGCAAATGTCAAATTGCGAACGAACGATAATCAATCTCGCGTAAATCATTTTCACACGGAAATCAAGTATTCCATTCATAGGTAAAATGTGAAAATGCAAAACATGAAGTTTCCCAATGGACGAATGAAATTTATTATTTTCCACGGTAATATTAATGATGTAATATGTAATATATGCATAATGTTATATTGTACCTAATGTACATTCATGTAGTATATGTATAAAATTAAAAATATCAGCGTTTAAAGATATTCACTTTAAATTATTGCATTGTTGAATTATTGAGTATTACTTTTTAAGTAATTAATATGATATTATATAAAAAACTTTAACAGCATTATATAATTTAAAATATTTGTTAAAAAAATGACGTAATTAGTCAAAAAAACATAATTAGTCAAAAAAATTTTTTACATCTCTTTAATATATAATATATTCTATAATATATTCTCTGCTGTATAGAAAAAAGAATTAATTTTTTTTTTTTATCTTTGTCAAAGAGATATTGAAAAATCCAAGTGTGTCATAGATGTGTGATAGGCAATTACGACTTTCAATGGAGAGAGAACATTTCTTCTAAGAAAATGAATCGTTGCACGATCATCGAGTTCTATATTTTCGGAGCGATACGTTTTGTTGACGATGCTCTACGTCTGCTCCTCAAGGTACCGTTTCGCCGTCGGACCAGTAAAAACTTGGAGTGTTACTCTACTCGAGGCCTGACAGATTTACTGCCACGGTCTTACTTCCATCCGCGTTAATTGCAAGATTTTACCTTCGCGCGAGCTGCCGACGACAAGGGAACTTTGGTCGGCACAAAACTTTACCCGGCTTGACGATTTCGTAGGATCTGCCTCTCCGTCTTGCCCTCGTCATAAAGCACGCTGCCTCATTTTACTCGCGAGTCCCGCTTCGTCGAATCGCCCTGGAAAATTTCTCCACAAGACTACTCGGCAGTCTCTCCGCGTCGTACTCTTTGCCTCCGCAGGCGGAATGGCCGGGAACCGAGAGGTAAAATTTTGACTCTGAATTAATGCCGGACGTAGTCGGAATGCGTAAGACAGTTACCAAACGTCGTAAGAAAATGTAGGATTTATAATTGTGCTCCGTTATAAAGCAAAATAAGGAAATCCCCTCGTTGTAGGAAACAGAAATTTTCTTGGAGTGAATTATTACGTCGTAATGGCGCACTTTTACTGGATTATGTATTATTTGTGCTTTACAAAACGATGCGCGCAGCAGCGCATCTCAATAGAAATAGTGAGATTCTGAAACTATATAAACGTTCCCCCTTCATTTGATTGAGAACTTGATTGAAATGTATTCTTGTTTGAATAGAAATTAACCATAATTCACTGTCGAGATAGATGAATCATTTAAGAGATAACGTTGTCTAAACGGGAATGATCGATTTATTTATTTGCTACCTCCAATGCATTTCGAACATTTTCGTATCTCAAAATCTGCTTAAAATAATAAATAATACATTTGTAGGTGTATCGTGTTGAGAGACTAATGGTAAGCTCTCTGTCAGAAATAAGAATGGATCAAAAATGTCTGAGCGAAAATAAGATTGATGATGTTGATTTGTCAAGCGCGTGTTTATCGCAATCGATGGGTTCCCAATCTATAATCTTATTAGACACATTGACATGTTTGTCTCTGTCTCTTTCACAGCGCATATGGCTTTTACATTCTTTCTTTTAGACTTCCTACCTCGAGTGTCTCGTGTACGACACAGGCGGATGTCGTAACTGAATTTGGAATTTAAATATTAATATTAGACTCGCATCAGCATATATTTGGTGGCGCGATCTACAAATTCTTCGGTCTTTGTGGAACACTTGATATACTTTTGTCATGGACGACTGTACCTTAATGGAAACGTCGACCATAATGTGGTCACGCCGCGTGGGACTCTCTTTCCAGTCTCGTATTATCAAGTCTAATGTATCATCCACACGTGCGGGCGTACGGGAAATAAAGGATTGCTTTGCATACTTCAAGTATCGTGTTGTTTTTCTCATGCAAAGCAAATATTTGCCCGAGAGGAAATTGACGGGAACACCGGGAGCCAAATTTGTATTTCGAGGCGTAACGAATCATCATCTAAAATAAATATTTGCTCAGCAGCACGGAGTGTCGAGGAAAATGTATTTAAAAGTTGCGTGTCTCTATTTTTCAAAATTAATCTTCTTTAAATCTCGAAGGATACTTCTAGGATTCATATTTTTCAAGCGAAGGAATCTTGTCTTTTGATGACAAATCTTAAAAATAGCGAAGAAACGTGATCTTTTAATTTACAGAGTTTGTATATATAAATAATAATATTAATATTAAATAATAATGAAAACGTTGAGATGTCCTCTTCCGGCTTGGATAGTAGCGCAATTATTCTTTTTCCGTTCTTTTCTCTCTTCTTTCATCTATTTGTCGAATAACGAACGACCGAAAAATTTCGTATATTCCCGTAATATCGGGAAAGCCGAAAGTTCCGCGCGGAAATTATTCGGCCACCTTTTTCCTCGCATTTTTCGCGAGCCGGATGTCGCGCGATTGCCGCCGCCGGCGGGGCTGAACTTTTTTTTATGAAAATCCAGTTGCCGAGTCTTATTGGAATTGGCAAACGATCGTATAGCGTAAAGCCCTCCACGGCGATATCGCGCTCTCCCGTTTCGCAATTTATAAATCGAGTGGAAAATGGCGTCACGCCGGGCATAAAAGTTTCGTCCCGGCCGAATTTTCGAGCGGTGGCAAATGACAGTTTCGTGTAACTTCGCGCAACAGCTCGGAAGGATTGCGATTTTTAATTTATTTTCGACGATGGAACAAATCGCGCGCATCATTTCGTGCGTAACATCTCCCGTACTTGTCGTTACGCATGATGTTGTAAAACTATATATATGCGACATGCCACATTTTCGGAAAATTTTATGCAATTGCCCGCGCGTGTGTCTGGCATTTGGTTGAGCACGCTCAAATGAATTATATTCAGCGTTGCCGCGATTTGTAGCTGTTAAAAAAGCTGTTAAAGATTCTTCTTTATTTCGATTAATATATACATTTTTACAAATATACATTTTTTTTTATCTCCTACCGACTGGAAAAAACATTCTACAGCTTTTTACATTATCTGTAAGTAAGAGGTATGAAAAGAATAGAAATTATTAATCTATTTTTACTTTTTTAGTTAAAAAAAAAAAGGAAAAGAGATACACCTATAACTTAATTCACTTTACACATTAATTTCGTGAAATTCTCAGATTTGCTTGTAGCCTTTAAGATATAAAGTTAAAAATGGTAGTAAATCGTAAGAAAGTCTATATTTTATACTTTCTTTTAATCTTTCATCAAATCGATCTTCCTTGAATTTATTTAGAAAATCTTTTGCGGTTCTGTCTTTCGCTTTGCAGATTTCCTTTGAAAAATGTCGGACATTCCGGACGCCTTTTGTTCGCACGTTTGTCGCTCGCGTAATTGGCGACGAGACACGGGGCGACGGCATCGGGATGTTTCCGAATGATGCTCGAATATGCTATTTCACGGCTGCGATACGCAATTGTTCCGCGGAAAGGGAGACGGGGCGCTCATCGATCCGCGCTCCCCCCTGCCCCCCCTCCCCTCCGCTCCGCACACGGGGCACGCACACGCGCGCACGCGCCACCGCTCGCCGATTAATTATCGAGATATCTCACGTTGAACGCGCGCGTTTGTGGTCGCGCGTGCACGTGCACCCCGCAATGCAACGTCCGCGTGATGCATTCATGCGGGCTCGTGCATTCAGTGCAACTTGCATATAATCTGCGAACAGGGCGGCGCATCATATATCTCTCCCCCTCCCCCCCCTTCCCTCTCCTCCCTCCCCGCGAAAGTCACCGATCCTTTTTCCTTCACGTTGATCTTTCTCGAGGCTCGAAATCGATCCGTTCGGGGGGAAAAGGACGAAAAAAATTCTCAGGGTAATTGCCTTGTTACATTATCACGAGGACTTCGAAAACTATGAAAATAAAGGCGACTCTCCGTGTTCTCGTCAAGAATAGCGCACGAAATAGATGCGGGTGTTTTGTCTGATCTGGTTTACAGGGGTGCTTTACCGAGTGGTTACACGGCGTGTACACGCTAAGCCTGCCTCGGGAAATCGAACTCTTTCGCATTAGCAAATGGACCGTTGCAGTCCATCGACTTGCTTCTCATTTCCGATTGGCGAAAAGGAAACTATGAATTGATTTAATTAGATTAATGGATCTAATACCACAGTCCAATACTTGATATAGCCTTTAGGCTTTTTAGCCTTTACCGTTATCGACTTTTGCTTTTTTCCTTCGTTTTCTTTACCAACACATTTATATGCGTTTGCTTATCGTTGATCACCGACAGAAAAATAGCGAAGTACATAAACGTTAACATTATCCGTATTTTTTACATAAAGATAAATTTCTGACGAATTTTTTTTTTTAACAGCGGCGAAACAATAAAGATATAGAATATAAAATAAAATATAGAAATAAATATAGACATATTTGGAAAATAAATTCATAAATAGATTTATTTAGAATATTCATTTAAAATTAAAATTTCATTTATAACAAAACAAGTTTAATATCGACAACACTGGCGAGGTAAATAGCCCACAAAATAAAATAACATTATTCGCTGGCATTTGGAAAAAAAAATATTTAGTCCAAAGGTTAATCGGGAGTTCTTTTCTCTCTGTATGTAATTTCTAAGATCGTTGAATAATATCGATACCAGTTGATATTACGTTGGCAACTAAAACGTACGATGAGTGCCGTGTGTGGATCTAATTTAATTTCCAAAACGCCCGGAAGCGGACTACGGGCTCGGAAATCTAACGGCTGTTCCACGCTGACCGAACTTTAGCGACTGTCATTAAAACTTGACGGAAAACGCCGCTTGTACGCCAACGGTGACGGCGAGTCGTTGTAGATCTTGATATCCCGGCCGTGGAATATCAGCGGCTTGTGATGAAAATTGTGACGAAAATTTTCTGTAACTTGTAATTGTATGGGATACGTATGTAATACGAGATCGGTGAAAACGAAACAAATTGAAATTTACATTCCTTAATTCCTCATTCGAAAGTTGTGAACGTTTTTTTTTTTTTCTTTACTTTACACGATTTTTCCCGATGCTTTTATTTGTTTATTTTATTGTCAATTATATTCTCGCAGCGTACGTCTCACGTTTCATAACTCGGGACATAATTAAGTAGAAGTTAATTAATGCTTTAATGAAGTTAATTAATTTTACTGCTACTTTATGGCGCTTTAAGAAGTTATATCATTTAAACTCGTTATATCACGGAAAAATTAAGAGAGCCAGAGGTACGGGAAATACGATAACTACGCGGTCGTAACTGGGAGCTCGCAAACCCTCAATGAAATAAACTTCTATTTAGGAATAAATAACAAAGCTGGTGACAGGTGAAGACGATAAACTTTTGCATCCTTGATATTTCACATCTTGCTTCTGCACAATTGAATACGCGAGAGAAAAGTAAGAAGGGACATAGAGTTAGAGGGAAAGAAAAAGGAGAGGGAGTATCTTGAAAGAGAGTCAATGGATCGCCTAGGAAAAAGTTTTTCCCCTCTTGGATTTAAATACTATCAGATATTAAACCAGTCGGACAAGGTGGCGTAGCGCTGCTCTTGCAAAATGTCGAATCGACTGATTTTAATATCTTCCAATCTTACCGATTCAAAGCCACGGCGCGCACTTACGCAATTAGAATCGACCGTGGTTTTGCTCTTTACGCGAATTTGCCGAAGTGGTATTTCAAACGTGAGTTCTGTCTAAGAGACGGTTTCTCGACTGTTTTATTGGACGAATAAATAATTAAGAGGCAGGTTTGCTGACGAACGAGCGGGAAAAAGAATCACGTGAATGATTACTTTAAAATCTATTATTTATAATTATCTTTTTAAATAGGATGATTTTTTTTTCACGTTAATATAAAAAAAAAATATAAAAAGTATCAAACAATTACTTTATGTCAGAATGTCACAATTATATTATGTCACTCGGCAAAAAATTAATAATTGTGAAATTTTTAGTACATCTTGATAATTTCAATATTTCTGACAATTGTTATGTTTTTTAATATATACTTAATACTTTTAATATATATTTTTAATTTATACTTTGTATTGGATAGTTTATAATATTCGGAATTACTAACTAATTTATAAATATAAATTATAAATATAAATATAAATTATATAAATTAAAAATTATAAACGTATTATTTATAATTTATAAATTAAAGCGGCGCAATTCCAGTCTTTTCCAGTCTTTTTGTTATCAGCAACGTGGCTTCCGATTTGGTCGGCTTATTGCATGCGAATTACGTGTATTTTCAATTGCAGTTTCAGTAGCGATATTGTTCAACGATGCACGTTAATCCTAGCGATACGTTGTGCTGAGTTATCGTCTAATTCTGAGTTGCGCGCGCGGAAATTTAATCCCTCAATCGGTTGTTTGTCAAGCGGCGAACGGGAAGAGAAGACACGATCCGGAAATTATTGGACGCGTGTGATTACGTTAATTTCTGGCCGAGATTATATCATGCTTGTATTGTGCGCCGGCAATAATATCGCAATCGCGCGAGCTCGGTCGCCCGAAGTTTCCGTACGGCGATAAACTCCGGGATTAGATTTATTTTCTAATTGCACGTCCATGTTTGCCGCCCGCATAACATCCTGCCTGATATGCATATTGAGAAATTACGTACCCCCGATCTGAGCCATACGAAATCGCATAAATCTTTGTAAGGTGCAACTGATACGTCTGATAATAAATAATTATTTTCAGCCCACTTCTGAAGTTATTCATTACATGTCACTATTATATTTATTTACTACACTCAGCATTTTTGCGATAAGTAATAATTTTTAATGAAGCTAAACGCTTCTGTGATCACCTTTTTTTTAATTTAACGTGAAACGCCTTCGACACTGGTATGGTGATTTTAAACTGCTTCATAAATTATGAAATACCATGGCAACCGCGTTTTCTAGATATTCTAGATCTGCTTCTTATCGATACGGACATGTCAAGATATATATTTCGCTTATCACGGTAACAGGAGATTAACGAGCAGTATTAGAATTTATCATGATATTTCACGTCAATACATTATAGATGATGCTCTTAATCATAAACCAGTCTTAAATTGACGAGTCGAACGAAAAATTATAGCACATCTCTTTTTCCTTTTCTTCCAGTTTTATTAGATTTACAATTACTAGATTTCTAATTAATTATTATCTGACAGTTATCGAGAATAACGACATGCAATGGTCTCACGTTCCAAAATAGGATACATTTTTAATTGCGAAAATCCGAAAGTCGAATAAATTATATGAGCGGAGCGTCTACTGATCGAGATGAAAATGTCACGTGTCTCTGGTGCAAATTTACGAGATATTATTTGATATACTCTTTTCGCGCAAATCTGCACACGCTTGCATCATGATTATCGCGGTTGTAAAATAAGAGAAGCACGCTCGTAAAAGATAGAGCATGTGCGGTGCGTGAGCGCGCGCTCTTTTTTTCCTCATGAATTTTGTGTGACCAGACACGAGAGAATGATAGATCATGTGTAATCGCCATATAACTGGCGTGTTACATGTTTATCGTACGACCGTTATTATGGAGGCTACATCGCGCTCCGATAAATGGATTAATTTTTTCAGAGAGAATTTAAATTATATCACTGAGATAAAAACTCTGCAGGAAGAATGAATATAATTAATTATCTTATTTACTAATTGTTATTTATGGTAAAACAGAATTAATTACTTTATGTAGTAATTGTTATTTATGATAACACTAGATAATTGATATATATTAACGAGTATTTAATATTTGCGCGGAATATTTCGCGATATTGTAAAATTTATAATACCATATTTTCACAAATGAAATTAGAACGATGTGTTTTATGATGGTTTTTCTGTCTTAATAATATCTACATAAATATTATATATCATCCTTTTATTTTATTTAAATTTTAAAGAAATTAACAAAAATTTCTGACAACGCAACAAGAAAGAAAGAAATTTTTTTTTTTTACATATTGATTGAATCTCTTTTCCATATCACGCGATTGGCGACTATTTCATAGTAATTTCGGGGCTTTGCAATTCGATCCACGGCTTCCGTGCACATTTCGGATAACGAATACGATGCCTGGTACGCAGTGGAGGTTGTAATTCGAGCTCGCTCATAATGGCCACTAAGCATTTTTTCGGTTTTTCTCTCTTTATTTTCCTCGCCGCTCTTTGATTCACGAGGAATAAGGGCAAAGCGGGAGAAGCGGGACAAAGGGAAACGTTCGATTTTGCAGTAACACGCGTATCGGTTTCCGACGAGGCTATCCGCGAATGGCCCGATCTGTTTACTCGCGCGCGCATCGCACGCACGTGCGCCTTTGAAAAGGGTGCTCATTTGAAAAGAGCGCGAGTCCGTCACGGACCGGAGAAAGGGAGTCGCGAAATTGAATTCGCGATACAATGCATCGCGAATTCAAACACCGGGCCCGCGGAAAGAAGTTACGGAATCATCGCGTAATCCGAGCGTGCTACTCGCGTGTACACGCGTGAACGAGCGCGATCGTACCGGACACGGTTGCGCGTGCAATTTCGGCGACGCACGCCGCCGCACGCCGGCGCACGTAGCGCTCTCGATTTTCGATTTTCGATTTTCGGCCGCATTTAGCGAGCGTCGCGTATTTCGCGAACGAGACGAGAATTCGCACCGAGTCCGACGTACGAGTTCGATGAATGCAACGGCGATGAATGCGCCACTCGATGCGGACGAGGCCCTCCTCCTCTCCCCCTCCCCCTCTTCTCGTTTGATACGAGGCGTAACGAGCGATTTCGATTCCGCCGCTTTCAGCGGAGTTCGAAGCACAGTGCGGAAGCAACGGAGTAATTTTTTTCAGCGTTGCATTTCGACGTTAACTCGATGGAAATAACGTGTAATTAACCCTGTCGGAAATAGTATTGGGCATACTGCAACGGGGCGTAATTGCATACGTGAAAAGATAACGCAATAACAATAAACGCAACTATAAAAGGATATGATAATATATGTAATGACGAAAGTAATTGCGTACGTAGTTGGAACGGTTACGAAAAAAAAAAAAGAATAACGCGAGTAAAGATTATTAGCTGAAACCATAGAGTTATTAGATTTGTACCGTGGAGTGAGAACAGATGGATTGTTAGAGTCTGAATTATTTATAAGCGGCAATTGTACTATTTATGAGATAATTATATGAGTTTGCCGTGCATAGGATGGTCATAATAGATAAATATTAAATGGAGTATTAATCATTTCCTTGGCCTGTATCGTGTTCGAGTTCGATGTCGAGTGCATGCCGTTTCTTTATGGGAACAATTCCCATGCGTTTGTATGAAAACGATCTGTCTATTAACCGTTCTCCACTCGATCCCGATCAAAGCAGTTTTACTGCCTATAAATCCTCCGTTAATTACTCGCGACTCGTTCGCGCCGAACAAAAGTACGGTACGGAGTTTACAATGGGCTACAATTTTCGTATCAGTTGAAGTATCCAGACATGTATCCGCGGAAGCTTTTTGCGAAAAACAATTTTTCCCTACCAACTTTCGTAAAAAATCATATAGCGTATCTTAATCCCAAAAGAATCAATTATATATGATTTATAATTATTTATAATTTTATATTATAATTTTATAATTTCCGTTTTGTTGAAGTAATTTAATTTTTGTAGTGAAAAAAATCTTCAAATTGTCTTTTTCCCTTCTGAAAACGATTATTATAAAGATGTCGCGATTTTATTTTACCTCAAACAGTTGACAATTTACGGAGAGAAAGGGGGAAAATGTGCTCACGGCAAAAAGCGCTCATTTAGCGTAAGAAGCGAGAGTGGACCGCACCAGCAGCGGCGATCCGATCAGGAAGTAGCGCTATGGTATTAGTAATTGCCGCCAGACCTTTTTCCATCTCACCATCTCGCCGCGTATTTTGCGTAATTGGCTTCCCCGAAGAGCTCGATGCTGTGCTGCGGAACGGCACGAACCCGAAAAAGACGCAGTTTTCCTGCCGTGTCTCGATGATCAGCCCTTTTTACGATAATCACATAACAACGGGAGCGTAAAATTCATAGGTGGCGAAACGGTCCCCGGACTTTTTAATATAACGATATATATATATATATATATATATATATATATACTTACTAAAAAAAATGTTTTTTTTTTTAACACGTTCTCTCTTATTATTTTTTTTTTTTTTTTAGAAGAAACTTTAAACGTCAAATGAATTCATATTTCGATTTTTCGAATCGGAAACGTTACCAAAATATTTTTAATTTTATTTTATTACAAATCTTATAGTGGTGTTTCTAATGTATATTTTTCGAGAAAATTTCCAATATAAAGCTTAATGCAACGAGCGAGTCTCTGACAAGTCAAAGAAGTTTACTCGTCTGAGAAATGTCACTTTTACGCAGAGTGGCGACAAACTAAAACGGCAACAAACGTCTCTTTCGGCTATTACGTGCCTCTCAGTGGCATGTGTCTTTTAGGGGATGCATCCCCTACGGTCATTTCCCCTCGTTGACTCGCACGCTTGGCTGCGCGATAAAACGCGATAAAAGCCGAAACTTCTGCGCTCGCGCGCGTTTTATACTCCCTCGGGACGATTATTTGGAAGGATCCATCTACCTACTCGGTGCACGCTATCGCGCTTCATTATTCCGTATGTTTACGGTGATATACGGCCTCAACCTCAAAAAGAAAGAAGTGAGCCGTAAACATATGCCAGTAATAAGATCGATCCTTCTATTTAAAATCTCGACTACGTAATAGGAAGACGAGTAATTATGCGATTCGAGAATTAGGTTACGTAACAATTTTAATGAAGCATTTGAAAAGCTTGATCACAATTTTAGCTATATAATAATAATAATCTGATAGTACATTTTACCTGTGCTTGAGATCATTACTGTTCTTTTGGACCAAATGTATCGCGTACTTCGAAACGACACAAATCCTAGTCTTGAGATCAGGATAACATTCACGGAAAATAATATGCAGGATATCTCGCCATTACCGCGCCGATTCTTTGATCAAGAATGAAGTAGATATTACTCAAAGAGAACGTACTTTATCGTATTATATTCAATTCTATTATCCCCCTCCGTAGAAACTCAACGCCGAATCTATCATTAAAACGTAATGCGGATACCCTGTATACAGAGTGCCTCGCTAATTGAAGTTAACGAATGGACACTGCTGTGATTATGGGACATCCATTGTACGTACGAAGACGGATGCGTTTCTCATTAGAACCCGTGAAACGGCGGGACGGAGAGGGTTGCTTCCACTGCGAGGAAGATTTAATTTCTTTTCTCGAGAGCTTCGGATCGTCTTTCATTCGCGTCGCTTTCTTTGTTAAGTCGCGAGATATTATTTAACACGTCGGAAGAGAGATCCGACTCCTATCCCGGCACAGAAGTTTCTCTCGAGCTTGAAGCCACCTAGGCGAGTCGACACTAATCTCTCGTTACATAATTAGAAGTTAGAGCATGCAATCCGCGGTAATATACATCGAGAAAGAAGGAGAGAAAGAGAGAGAGAGAGAGGAGGAGAGCGAGGGAAAAAGAAGAGGAGGAAGAAGCGGCGGAACGTGTTGCGAGAGACGAAAAACTCTGATGAAAATGTAAATCGCGCGTGCGAAACTTTCGCGGCCAGGATTTCTTCTCTTTGCAACGCAATTGTACACTAAGGTGGAGTCTAGAAAAGGAAAAACAATGAACATTGAATATTTAAAGATCTGCGCTAAACGTTTCTGAAAATTATTTGTTTTACGTATATATTTTTGTACGTTTAAAGTCTGCGCATCGATTGTGCATCGGGCGGTGGATTAATGAGAATTATCTAACGTAAAAAATCGAGATTCAACGACTTGATAGAATCGACAAGAACGACGAAGCCCGAAATATCGGAAGTTTTCCGCTCCAGTTCCGGAAACGCTTTTGAAGAAGTAGAATGCATTTTTATTACACACGAGCGGTCGTAATGTTTCTAGATATAAATCGTTGTACGATTACGTCGTGTAACTGTAAAAAAGGAATAATCGCGCGGAATCGATGTATTACGCAGAATGAACGTTAATTCGCAAAGAGGATTAAATCGATTCGGTCAAGAGTATCGAGTGCCATTGGTTGACCTGCCGCTGCTTATCTTGCGGATATATAGGGTGATGCTGATCGATATCTCGTTTATCCGCGCGACTCTTCCTCCCCCCCCCCTCCCCCTCCCCCCCGATATCGAGTTGGGGAGCCGGAATGTCGAGCGAGCGATACACCTCCGCAATATGTCCGATAAGATCGGGACAGGAATAGTATCCTTGCGCTTTCTCCTTATTAGTTTCTCTCTCTCTCTCTCTTATTTCGCTACCGGTTACCTCTCGATTTCTCGCCGTTATTTTCTTCTTTCTCTCTTTCTCCCGACGCCTCGGAAAATTTCCCGCCGCGATTTCAGCGATTCAACACGTGACGGCAATCGAATCCACAAGCTCGACTGTTTCGGCGAATCAAGATAAGATAGCGTAATTGAGGCGACGATAAGGAAGTTAATTTACACCGCTTCGTAGAGTTTGCGGCGCAAGGGTCACACAGTTCCTCTCCTCCTCCCCTTCCCCATCCCCCGGAAAGAGAAAAATATAATAAAATGCTCGGTTACGATCACTGGCCGACACGCGACGCTCGATCTCGCTTCGTTATGCTCATTAAACGGCTCTAAGTTGCGGGGAATTGCAATTTCTTTCTTATTTATCGCTCGTTGCTCGCTCATAAACGTCTTTATTCCGAGTTTCCTCGATGCCAACCCCGCTCGGTTGGAAAAATAAATGGCGAATTCGGTTGAACGCTCTGATGCACACGGAAAATTATCGCATTATTGTCAAACAAGATAACGCGGAAGATGTATAACGAGTTTTTTGATGAATTCGAAATTGATATTTTTTAAAATTGGAAAATTGACAAATTTATGAAAGAATTCTAAGAATTCCAGATGACCTATATTATACTCGTAGAATCACAGCATTTAAAAAGTCTAATGATCTCCAAGGAGGGAGTTGAATGATACAGTGGAATTTCTTGATGACTGCGCCTTTAATTAAAATCTCCTTGAAGTAACATCGACGTGAAGTTAATTTTACGTGCAGAAAATTCATGACATAATTTTAATTCAAGATAATTCAAGACATAAAATTAAAATTTCACTCAGTTGAAAAACAACTCGCGAGAAAGTTAAAGCAATTAAATATGTAAGAGGGAAACAAATGGATAACATTTCTCTATTGATTTCTATCTTGATAAAGACTAAATACGAGTACATTTGATTTTTACATTTTTTGGAACGTACCTATTGATAGTTACATCGAGTGTTCGCAAACTAACGTCGCTCGCCGCGACGTTGCATTTTATTTTTCTTATCGGTCGCTCCCGACATGACGACGCATCGCATGCGATTGGTGATCGGCGGGATGTTGTTAACAGGTAATTTGTGGTACGATAATGACCATTCTGCTGGTAGCCTTGAGTCGGCGATCTG
Source organism: Pogonomyrmex barbatus (assembly GCF_055798465.1). Lineage (NCBI taxonomy): Eukaryota > Metazoa > Arthropoda > Insecta > Hymenoptera > Formicidae > Pogonomyrmex > Pogonomyrmex barbatus. The sequence continues at coordinate 15,902,918 of NW_028297098.1, forward strand.
ATGTCGCGTTGTACCTGTTCCACGCGCTCATAGTAACTCGTGTAACACTCGCGTCTCGACTTTACAACTCATTGCGAGAAAATCGAGAGGCCTCGACATGGGAGGTAACGCAAATTGGCGGAATTATTACACTGTTATCTTAATTGCGTCGATTAATAGCTTAATCATTGCTAGAAAACCTTTACACTTTTTCTGTTATATCTAAAAAAACTACTTATTATTAATTTTAATTTTATTGGTATTGGTTTTTTTTTTTTAATTATTGGTGTCCTCTGAAATTCCTGAAAGTCCTCTGAAATGAGAACGGATTCGGACTCGGTTGAGGAATCAAACTCGAAAGAAATAGGACATGGTCTCGCGATTTTATTTCGCGTATAGTATACCACCTACATTCTTCGGCTATTCAGAGCTTCGGTGGATGTGCGCGATGGATCGAGCTTTTTCTTCGTGCGCGATAATTTCCACGCGGCGATCCGACAACAACACATCCGTAAATCGCCGCAGAATCGTCGACAGAAAGAAGGAGAAAGAGAGAGAAAAAGAAACCTGTGCTGAATCGCGCACGAAACGAGCGAGCGTGCCACGTCGAAGGACGGGAATACCAAGCCTGAGAAACGTTTCCATTATCGCCCGGAAAAAGGACACGCGATTCCTCTACCCGCCTGGCAGGCAGGACGCAGAGGAAAAGCGCGATTCGCACATAATGGCGTACTCGCGAGTCGATAATGGGGGTCTACGAGTAGTGTCCTTGAGTTAATGAGACCTCACCATGGCATACCAGTTATGTCTTGCAGCACGGATGGAGGAAAGGACGGGTTATGTCCATGTCGTGTTCACAGCACCCGGGGATTATTCCACTTTAACTGTTTGTATTCTTGTACGGAAAAGAAAAAAAGTCTCAAGACGGTTATTTTTAACAGAAATTCAGAAATTCAACGTTGTGCATCGCAATCGAAAAATCAGGATATAAGATATAAATATTAAATTAAGTGCGCGTTGTAATAAAGGCGAAATGTACGTGCCACTGAGATGAAGCATGAATAATTCAAGGAAAGTTGTTTTTATTTTTTTCCTGATGGAATTCACGATCGTTTAAGGTAGACAGAACTATTTCAGAATATTGGAATATTTAAGGATTTAATCGAATCAGTTTTTAAATGAAATTTTTTTTTACAGAACTTACTAAATATTCCATAAAGTACAATGCTAACTGAGAATAAATATATATTTTTAGTATAATAAGTTTTGCCAATAATAATCATCAACAATATAAATTCAATTTTCTAATCGCGATTAAATCGATAAATTATCGAGTTACGATATTTCGAAAAGGTTCAATCCTGTGTGGATGTATCATGTACGTCGTAAATAGCCATATAAAAAAAAAAGAAAAAGAAAAAGAAACAAGGAGAAAAGAGAAAGACCGAGAAAAAAAAAAAGAGAGAGGAAGGAAGTCGCTTGTCGATTCTGCCGGTGGTGCGTAAAGTGGACGCCGTTGGTGGTAAAGTGGACGCGTTTTTTGCGGATACGAGCTAGCCACGCTCTCTCCTTATCCTTTCTCCACCTCATTTTCCCGCGCGCCTCTTCGCAATCTCTTCCTCCTTCGCAATCTCTTCCTCCGCCCCCGCCGCTTGGAATATCTCCTCTCCATTCTTCTCCTCTTCCTCGCATCCCTATTCCGCCCTCCCATCTCTTTCCCAGCATTCCGTAAACGGCCGAACGCTCTTACGGTGTTCCTTTCGCGGCGCAGGGCACTTTCGGCCTAACGGTCCCTTCTCGCGCGCCATGGGATTATGCAAATTAAACGAGCGTGACGGCCGGATCGCGGCTCGCTCGCGAAAACGGATGATGGCTTCCCGCCACCAGAGGCCCGTCTCTCAGGTTCGAATAAAGAAACCGGCTTCCGCACCAGCCGGCCGCCGAATCCCAATTCCGCGCGTGGTGTACTTATCGATGATACGCCGATCGTTATCGCGGTGTCAACCGCGTCCGCGTTGATCAACGTAATTTTCGCAAGATCGCACGAAAAATCATCACGGGAGTAGCTCCGGTATATCTCTCGTACATCTATTTCATCTGTACATAGATCACGGAGAATCGCCGGAGTACAAATCGTGGGTGAAACCATCACGAATGAGGTTGCGCTTGTTCAAGATATAACAAATTTACCGTGGAAACGTGGGAAGCAACATGGATGAACGGTGTTTTATTGCCGCGTTCGCAATGGTTAATAATCAAATGGTGATTAATGGCGCCGAAATGATGCTGATTTACGGCGATTTGTCATGTCTCGGAGGATAAGGATTGGTCGCTCGGTAGAATTCCCGGGTCGGTAGTGTGATAGCACTATGTGTGTGTGTGTGTGTGTGTGTGTGTGTGTGTGTGTGTGTGTGTGTGTGTGTGTGTGTGTGTGTGTGTGTGTGTGCGTGCGTGTGTGCGCGCGCGCGCGCGTGGTGTTTGTGTGGATGTGTCTACAACGCTATGCAATTCGCTGACTTTGTATGGCAATCGGTCGAGCGCAGGGGAACGGAGTGACGTTTGCATGATTACAAAGTAGAAGTAGAATAACGGTTCGGCGCACGACGACAATGACGAGTGACGTTCATTAGAAAGTTAGGTGCTGAAATTAGATTGCGCTACTTCACGAAGTCATACCGTAACTTCCTCCGATGTTGTTACTGTTATAAATCTACGAGGTGACCGGAAGGCACTCGGCCGGGGGGCCGTCGCCTTAAGTATTTTCGACATTGAATGTCTCATAATAATTTAAACGTAGTTAACTCGCGGATAGAATGTTTGCCATTAAATTTTAAACAAATGTTACGTTCTCATTACGAATTTCCAAGATACTTACCTATGGATTTATACATCTCGACAAATAATTTCCTTTCCTTGTAAAAATATACAATTACTTCATAAGATAATTTCTAAGTCAAGTTTCATTAAACTTTAAGAACGTTAATAGGGATCGAGGATGAATGATAAATGCTATCTATAGTCCGCAGTATATATCTGCAGTTTCTATTTAGCCATTTTCATTATGCGCGTTATATCGAATAATATCGTGAAATGAACGAGGATAAATACTAACGGAAGAATACTGGCGGAACTCTCTCTTGCATCTTTTATTCGCGCTGCGGGAAAAGAGAAAGGTGTGACGAAAATGAAAAGAAATCGAGAGAAAGAGAAGCATGGGTGAAGAAGAAAAGAGGGGGCAAGAGGGACAGATTATTATGTCTACCGGCGAGGCACGTGCCTGGGTCCCACGACGTAAATCAGCGCACGTGCCTCTCTCGCGGCCGCGAGCTTTTCCTCGGACAGGTTCAACGATCGATACCGTGAGGAATGATCGATGCCCCCGCGGCTCGTAATGGTCCCCGTATATCGCCTCCGAGGATGGGAAAGCTCCGCGATAGAGAGAGGGATTCGGTATAAACCCGTGAATCTACATAGGGTGTCTCAGAATTTTCGAACGCTATGTTTGAATGAAAAGTTGACTAACTGATTTAATCTCGATCCTTGACAAAGTTAATTTTTATCGAGAAAGATCACGTGCGTTCATAAGAACTCTCTTCAGCGGCTGAACCTTAATTTGAAATGAAGTTTAATTAAACATCCGACTGAAGTGTAAAACTTTATTATCCTCATTTTAATTGTTGTTTACTCTTTCGAAATTTAAGTAGCTTGGAGAAATTAGTTAATTTTCGCAAATCATTAAATGATTTATTGTCGTTATCATGTCGTCTATCTTGTCGTTAAAAATAACTGCCTCCTTTTCCAGTCTGCTCATTATCTTTTGTGACTAAGGAAGATATGGTTTTGGACCACCCTGTGCAGCTATGCTGTAATCTGTGAGCAATCTATGGGACCTGCATATTACTAGCTATTATTCATAATTACCGAATATGATGCGCTCGATCGTATATATCCATAGCGTAACGCGATATAACATGTCTCGTAATGAGCATATCTAGTAAACCGCCGATGAAGGAAGAAGAAGTCGATGACGAAGTGAAGAAGATATTTCGTCGGCAACGAGCCGTCGTCGGTCACGTGCCACCGAGTGAATCAAAAGGTTGCCGGTCATTGAACGAGAGAGCAGGTTGGCGCTCTCACGTGTGCTGCACACATTACGTGTATGTGTATGTGTGTATACATATTACACGTGTATGCATATTCACTGACAGAAAGATGCAACGATGTAAGCATCTATATATTTATATATCACGCGATTCACTCCTCTGCCCGGTAATGTGCAAACGAGATTGTTACGTAAGAGATGTGTCAGACCGCAAGCGTGATTGTGAGAGAACAGGAGGAGGATGAAAGGATAGAAACAAGGGATATTAAATGGTCCGGCATGAAATTTCCTTGTGAAGACTATAATGTAGAAGTCAAAAGCATCATAGTTGCGACAAGAAGGATCGAGAAGTCCAAGAGTTAATGCTTGTGTTGGGTTACGAAATTACATTTGGATAAATTACATCATAAAAAAGAAAAATCGAATATTAATGGGAGATGACACACATTTCAAAGTTAGAAGAAAAACTTACGTAAGTTAATCCACTTTTACACTAAAGTCATCTAATTTCCATATACAAAACTTCATTGCCACGGTCATTCTTCGATCTACAATTTAATTAGTACAAAATGTCGCGTATTTGTAGGATGCATTAATATGATTGAGGTATTCTATTGAATATTTTTGGGTCATCTTCTAGAATTATAACAGTAGCAGTAGCGGAAGTTACGGTACGACTCTTCACGAAGTAGCACAATCTAATTTCTGCACGCCTAACTATCTAATGAACGCCGCTTGTCATCGTCGTGTGTCAAATCGCCGTTATCCCACTTTTACCATGATCGTTCCTCGATCATCGATCTATTTTAAAAAGAAACCTAGAAAGGTGTATGTGCAGAGAGGTTTATTGATGGAATGCGGGTTCACTTTATGTAAAAATAGCGAGGAAAAGAAAACCGGCAACAGGAACCGAGTGACTAACAATGAGTGAAAGTAACGAACTGTATAAATCCTGAATACACGAAATTGGCATTGGAACAAGATAAATGGATAGGGGAAATAGAGGAGGGAAGCTGATGCATATACTGTACAAAGTGCATGTGTGGAATAGTGAGAGTGAGAACGGGAAAGAAGGGAAAGGGAAAGAGAGCGACGGCGGATAGAAGAGTGGGAGGAGAGTGAGAAAGAGAGAGAGAGAGAGAGAGAGAGAGAGAGAGAGAGACAGATTTGAGGGAAGTGATTTACCGCAAATTGCCCCGTTCGCTGGAGTCGCATTATAAGCATTGGGCAATCGCGTGCATGCGGCCAAGACGTCATGCGCGGCGAAAGAGCACGTGAGTCCCAAGCGAACGAGCGAACGAGCGAGCGAGTCGCGAGAAAGGGGAACTTCTCCATACGTCAGGAGGAACGGCGAGAAATCGTCTCCCAAAGATGCAGGAGGTGAAGAAGGTATATATTTGTTAGCTGCTTTGATCCGCGATCCCGAGAAATTTTCGCGTGATCGACGATTTCGTTCATATGAACCATAGAAAATCATTCAGGAGGATGTACATTTATTATTTACAGACATTTATTATTTCCAGTGGCGTTGAGAAAGAGAGAATCGTGAATCGTCGTAAATCGTCATGATTGTAAATTGGAGATAATCATTACCATTATCAAAATACATAATTGAACTTATTTCTCTTCTCTTTCTCATGTATATATTTATAGAACACCTTTATTTTATTTTATTTATTTATTTTTTTTATTTTAAATCTCTTTTGATGCATCTTTTGGCGCATTTTTCTTTATTTCTCTCCCATGGAAATATACGAGCGGCCTTTTCAATTGTTTACATCTGTAGACTTTAATGTACGTCGTAAAGACGCTTGCTCGTAGCCGACGATTTTTCGCGAGAGGCTGCCGCGTAATTTTTTTACAATGCTATGCGGGCGCGTGCTCCGTGGGCGTGTTTCGCGAAAATAAATCCAAGTTTCACAGACGTCTCAAGTGAAATGCGATTTACCGCTTCCGAGTGTGCGTCTGACCCACGAGGATCGTCGGGGCTGTGACCCCCGTTGTTGTCTTCCGGCATCTGGTTCTATCGCGAATCTGGTGCAGCTTAGATTCTTCTCACGGCAATTATGCCTTATTTAACCCTCTCATTGACCTCCGAGACACATGTGTCTTATTTGTAATTTCGTGAGTTATTTATTTGATGTACATTCTAGCTGTAAAAAATTATATTATCGCTAAATAATGAAAAAAATATGATAGCGAAAGTCTAATTAACATAATAAAATAATTTGTAATTAAAAATTGATTAGTTATTATAGAGTTATCGAAAAAAACACAATTCTTCTGCAGATTTTTAGATTTATAAGGAAATAATTGTGTGAGTAATTTTTTTAAAGATTGCAAGTTAACATTAGGAATTTGCGTATTAAGAAAACAATTTAATTAATAGCTACGTTCAATAATGAATGAACGAATGAAGAATAGATAATTGACATTTCGTGATTCTTTTATTTTTTTTTTTTTTTTTACTTGTCACTACTTTTTAATAGCATAGTCGACTCGAGGAGATCGCATATCATGCACACGCTATCTTCATGTCAATTATTATCGCCGACGCAGCGGCACATATACTCAATACACACTGCAACGAGGATGCAACGTCGACTAACTTGTCGCCGAGTATCTCGATGCCTTTTATGAGGATGTATTCATCGAGCCGGATAGACTGCCGTCTGTACGGTTGCTGTACGGTACGTGCTTGACGAAACGAGGTCTATCGCCACCGCGGCAGTTTGCAAGTTAGCAAATTTCCTCGGTCGCAATATCAAAAGCGGCGAAACTTGGCTGGATATCACCGAAGCGACGACATTTGCCCTTGTATTACACAAGGACTCATCTCCCTCTCCCTCCCTCTCTCTCTCTCTCTCTCTCTCTCTCTCTCTCTTTCTCTCGCTCTCGCTCTCTCTCTTTCTCTCTCTCTCGCTCGCTCGCTCCTCGGCTTTTACTACCTCTCGTCGCTGAATATTTCCGCGTCGCGTTAAAACGCTCGTTCGTCCCCCGCCATATCACCCGCGGGCAATATACACTCCTCGGTGGCCCTAATCGCCCCGTACGCGAGGTTAACACCTTTAATCCTTTGTACAAGCGGACGTTGTGCTAAGCTCCCTCGGGGATATCAGAATTCCACGTTGAAATTTATCGTCCGTCTTCCACTCTCTGCTCTATTCTTCCGTTGATATTACGTTTGTGTAAGCTAATTGTACATGTAAAAATATCGCATGCTTTCCTCTTTTATCAATTTGGAACTCTTTTTCTCGGCGTAAGAACTGAGATTGACATATAATGTCTAATGAAAAGCAATCGAAGGATATCTTTCAACATAATCTTTTCCTCCAAGAGAAATCAATTTTAAATTGATATTAAATAAATTATGTACTTTCTGATATATATATATATATATATATATATATATATATATATAATTCAAAATATTCAATTTTATTTTATACTCGTATTTATATGTATATGTTTGGTATTATTGATTTGATAGACCTTTAATCCCGGGTATTAAAAAAATATCAGTTCGTTATGTGTGAATTCCGTCTGTGTCGAGAGACAGGATCCGCCATTCCCATGGCGTGATACGCGACGGTATACCCTTCCGATTTGTGAAAATTGCAGCTGGCCGTTGGTGCGAATAAAATGCGAAGAGTAGTTTTTCCGGTGTGAAAAATTACTTCGCACCTCGCGCTCGCGCGCGCGCGCGCGCGCGCGAGTACGAGTTCTGGCAGGTCTGTCGATACATCGCGAGCTCCTAATTAATGGCCGTAGTTCGGCGAGACCGCGCGTTTCATTCGTCGATAACGTCGTAAGCCCGAAGTTTCGCCTCTGTAGTAATTCCATTAGGGGGATAGGGAAAAAAAAGGCCACCATTTTCTCCTTCGTATAATTACGGAACGGCTCGCTCGCTTCCGGGGCTTAAGACAGCCGAATGACCCGCGCGGGAGATTTATGTCGCGTCAGCATACGACGCCGCGAGGCATTATACTTCCTCGGGGAGGCCAGCACGTGTCCTGATGACGCTGAAGCTACCAGGCGAATGTAGCAGGTATTGTGTTACGTGAATAAAGCGAAACGAATTCCTTCGCGTCTATTCATCGAAGTGAATGCTTTGAGAAATATGAGCGAGGGCATTACGACACTCGCTTAAAATGCAAACATTTATTTTAAAGTAAGAAGTCACGAAAAATGTGCACTAAGAGAGAATATAACGTGCTCTATGTTTCACAAAATTCGATTCTATTTTTTTAGGGGGATGAATTATATATCAATAGGGTACCCTCTCTCGCAGCAGTAAATAAATAAATACTTGTAAGTACGAAGTAAAACATCGCGTACTAAAAGCGAAAGATTGCGTTCATGTGAAATGCACAATATTTCTACCTTCATGCTTTTATCTTGAAACAAATGCTTTTGTTTTTATCTTCCGTTAAGGCATGCTTTTACTTATATTTACAAAACCCATCTGTTTCTGTGCAAGAGTAAAAAAAATATATATTACTAATCCCATCATGTTGTATCGACGTAACATCGCCGAAATAACAAACTCATTAAGCGCGATCTTTGATTTTCATTACGCGAAGTTACCGCCCGTTTCGAACGGACAAAAACCGCCGCTTACCACATTCGCGTTCGCTCACGAATGCTGTCGTAATTGCGAGCGCGTATCTCACGATCGTCAAAGAAGAATCCCCCCTTCCTCGTCAAAAGCGAGGGAATGCGATGACGATCAACGATGATGCGGAGATCGTGGTTGGCCGGCAAATATCGAGACCGACGGTATGCCGCAATCTCCCTCGGACGACGAGAACCGGGCCGTTATTCTCAAAGCTTGATATCCCCGGCATAATTACGGGTAATTAGCTGTTACGCGCAATTGGTAATAATAGCCGTGTCTGATCCCTTGGCATTCTGGCCGGGATGGCCGAGACGCGCGGGTGAGAGATGCTGTTTTCTCTGAGAGTCGCCAATCCGTGGACGTGCGACGACGTGTTTTGATCCTTTTTCTCGCGTGGGAAGGATGAAGTTTTCTCTAATTTCACCCCGGTCTTTAGACTCGCTAAATCCTCTCGAGTTAACCTCTTTACCTCGGCCGCCAGGCGAAACGACGGTTTTTAGTCGAATGTTCGAATGTTCGTATTACATCGTACTTACAAAGGTATGTTTAAGCGATATTCCATCTCGTGGAATCTCGTGCGACGGCGGCGACAAGAAGCGAGCTATTATACGAGGTACTTTGATGCGAATGAAATTCTTGATGACAATGGCGGTTTAATTTGACTCGGGTTCAAGCGTAACGAGAAAGAAAATCAATCGTGATGCGGCTTATCTAATTTATAGATAAGACTGGCAACTATTCCCATCAAATCAAATTCAAAGCTACGATGACACGACACAATTTATCTCTTGCGTAATTCGTGAAATGGCCAGCGTTCCTAATTCCGACAAGAGAATGGCAGAGTCGTCGATACACTTTTATTTATCCGAAAAGTCTGGCCTCGACACTCAATTGGAATCTCGTCGATTGCCTCCGAACTGAGAAACGCTGCCGCGCCGGAAATGCACGGTGAAACTTTTAGCACAGAGAGTTACGCTCGTGTTTTGGTTTTTGCCCGATCGTTTTGCTTTCATGGCCCGACCGCCGCTTGTAAAGATTTTCCCGATGAAACTTCTGGATCGCGCACTCTCACGAATTCCGGCGACGGCATTTCCGACAACTCAATCCTTCGAATGCAAAAAAAAATTTTCGCAATTTTTCCGCAATGGGGATCAGTGAAGTTTCCGCGTCAAAGAAAATCAGATCAGACGAGATTGAAGGCCTTAATTTGGGAAGTAGTCAAAAGTTCGTTATTACAACGCGCTCGAGGTATATTATGCAACATTAGGATAAGAAAGAGATGTTATCGCATGATCTGAATTTTTAATCTTTATTTTAATAGAGGACGGAAATAAAAATTTAGTCGTCGATTTATTCATGCGAGAATGAAATATGCATATTTTCGGTGGCAATCGATATGTGTTCTTTTCCCCCGGAATATCGAATCGGCGGGATATACTCGCGGCGTATAAACTGCCGAGAAAAGCGTAAGACGGAAATTACGCAGATCGGGCGAAAATTGAGAATTTCCATATTGCAGGAGTGCGGAAATAAAATACACCCGGCGGCATGCTTCGACATTTATCGCCGTAACTGTTCTCGCTTTGCGTACACCGCCGGCGTTGCTAACGTCGTCCGACTCGCAGTCGCGCAATATCGGGTCGCGTTGTAACTTATCTACTCGGCGGAAAAGCCGCCGAGTTAAGAGTCAATAAGCGCCGCGTTATTCGCGGTGGAAAAGTCAGCGCGAGTCCAGGACGTTCGCCAGGAAACCAAGTATTATCGGAATGTTTCTTGCTCCACCGAACGATTCTTATATCTACGATTATTTTCTTGTATCTCTCTTACATTAGCATACTTATAAATAACAAGAATCCCTATCGAGATTATCCTCTTGTTTATCTGCAATGTACCAATATTAAACGAAGAAAATACGGGGAAAATGTATATCGCCGAATTCCGCGTTTCACGTTGCGTACGCGAGTAAACACAGAGCACAGAGTGCTCTATCTCGAACAGAGAGCTCGAGCAAACTTCGCGTTATCTTTAGTTAGGAAGTATCGCTCGTTAACTAAAACGTTCATTGCCGAAATCTCGTGTGGATCAACTGAACGTTTGCGACGTTTGGTGTTTGTAGGTCTGAAATTTAACGTCGTCGCGGGCAATTAGACAACGAGATACGGTCATGCCGGTATGACAATCCGCTTGCACAATGCAGCGAAGGGGCAGGTGTACCGTGCGTGTTTCTCGTGCTCGTGTTGCCGGTGTCCGTGTGTCCCGACACTTCCTCCTCGCGGGGTCGCGGCCACCATTCGCGCCACGGTTTCCGGCGATACCGTTACCATGTTTCGCATTTCCGCCGTCGTCGCGCACGCACCACGCTTCGTTCCGAGGGGAGTGTGTAATTTATGCGCGGCGGATAATCCGCGAGGCGGGCGATAAATCATTCATCGCGGCCGAGTACCGCGTCACGGCGGCTCGCCGCGATTCTCTCTCTCTCTTCCCGTATCTTCCACTCGCGCCGAATCGTGCGCTCGTTTACACGACGAAAGTACTTCGGAGAGGGCGGAAGTTTCGAGCGGGAGAGAATGCATTAGAATAGAATGGAATAGAATAGGTAGCTGGATGGAACTTAAAGTGAATCTTCTGCGAGAGATGCGAGAGGTCGGGAGAGGGTGTTTCGTGTACGTACGAAACGGCAGGATACATGGTACATGGAAGATGTGCTTCGATCTTGAAATAAATCCCCGAAATTTTGGAATGGAAGTGCAGTATCACTATAAAAAAAAAAAAAAAAATAGTTTGAGTCAATACATGTTTTAATCTAATGTGTAATCGAACAAATCGAAATACGCCGCATCGCATTCTATGTATAAAATTTCTTATAGAATTAGAAAAAAAAAAATATAAGTGAATTTTAAACTATGACTATGAAATTCGAATAAAGTTTTGGAAAAATCCGCTTGCGATCTTCGAGAATGTTTCTTGAAAGATGACGTGTTCTCAGAAATCCTGCTTCTAACACACTTCGAAATTTCCGGGGTGGATCGGTCTGGCGCGTTCGCAGGTCGTCGGCTGATCGCAGGATCAGGGCAATTTGACCGCGAGGAGAGGATGAGAGCAGGCGGAAATTGTGCTCCGATTGACCCGCGAGACCCCCGTCAACATACAACAAGAGAGGCATAGAGATAGAGATAGAGAGAGAGAGAGAGAGAGAGAGAGAGAGAGAGAACGAGCGAGAGGGGTGGAGGAGGGAGAAGGGGGGAGACAAGAGGGAGCGAGAGAGATCGGCTTGGCCTTTTTTTCCCGCCGGAAGTAGAAGCACCTACCTACCTACGTATGCAATGCGCGCGTGCAACAACGTTGCTGCACTCGTCGACCTCGTCCTCTCGCTCGCGCCGTTTCAGATGCTATCGCGGCGCCGGTCGGCGGGATAATGCTATTCTTCGCGGATCACGTAGAAGAGTTCTCTCCCACTCTCACTCTTGTTATTCCCCGCGTGGACCGTCCCTAGCGGTTATTTTAGAGGCCAAATACAAAGTGCATGTGCATCTCTCTCTCTGTATCCCATCTCCTCCTCCTCCTCTCCTCTCCTCTCTCTCCCCCTCTCTCTCTCTCTCTCTCTCTCTCTCGCCATCTCGCGATCTCTCACGATATATTCTCGTCTCGTATAAAATTCCCACGGGAAAAGACTCGTTATGTCGCGCGCTTATTCATGAGTCTCACGAGTTATGAGTTTCGTGCTCCGCGCGCACTACTGACATCGATGTAGGTATGCTACTGACACATTGTGTTGTTTTTCCGTCCAGCGAACGTCATTTATGACGCTCGATAAAATATTTGTTCTTTTAAATAGAAATCTATCGCCAATTATTTGAAAGAGCGATTTATTATTCCGTTCCGTTTTAGGAGTGACATTCTAACTAAAACTAACGGACTGAGAGTGTCTCAATATCTTGAATTAGAGAAACGCCAATGTCATTTGTGGTTCAAAAGAACTTCAAAAAAAGAAAAGAGGAATTGAAGAAAGACAAAGAAGTGTTCTAGATCAAATGTAGAACGTTAAATGTTTTATCTCTAAGCCGCAGAATGACATTGATTCTACAGCACTATACTTTTAAGGTATTGAATTAATGAAAGACGCATCCTCTATCAGAAACGTTATATCTATCAAGATATAATTGAGAATAGTAAAACCCGTTATTTTACTGTATTATCATCGTTATTTTGAAAATTACATGAAAATTACATAAAGAATGGACTGATGAGAGAAGAATGGACCAAATTCACTTTATATGCTATAATTGTGATTTTATTCTGTTCTTTCTCATTCAAATATAATGAAAATGTTAAATGGAGAAAATGGAAACTATACTAATAAAAGACGTTTATTAAATATCTAGAAATATCTAATGAAGAAAATGAATAAAAAAATAAAGATTTCTTGTGTAATGCAAAAATATGAAAATTTTCATGACATTGATCTTTCATAGAAAGATCAATAAGATATGTTTACCTCGACATTCGACACATCCTAACCCTGAAATTCCCATAAATCCAACGATCCAGCGAAAAGAGCAATCTATAATCGACTTTACCGCGAGACTGTCGTTTGACGGCAATTGCCATCGCGTGGAGACTTTCTTATCTCTTTATCTCTGTCTTGTCCGCGCCAGTTTCCTCTCTATGGTTATATCGATGGGGGTTATTGTCATTCAAAGGGTGGCCAAAACGAGTTGCCGAAGTACTTAAGGGTTCCGGTCGCGCGAGAGCGGAATCTATATTGGCGAGCAAATCCGCGGCAATTCCTCCGCATCTTTCATCATTCTTGGGAAGGGTCTAAGATCTTCGCACATAACAGATTACGACGAATTTCCCGACCTGCGTACGAGATTTACATATTAATCAGTCTCATTTATTTTTGTACGCTCGCTTTTGTGTGTGTGTGTGTATGTGTGTGTGTGTGTGTGTGTGTGTGTGTGTGTGTGTGTGTGTGTGTGTGTGTGTGTGTGTGTGGTGTGAGAGAGAGAGAGAGAGAGAGAGAATGCCGATCATCAAACTTTTCTCGATGAGAATTCTTCGAGAATTCAAGAAGAAAGAACAGCCGAAGCGTCATAATATGGAGGGAAATTGTCCCGTTTGACTTGACAAATACTATTTATTTCTTCTTAAGACGCTTTCTTTTCTTTCGAATTTTCGAAAGTAATACAATAGTCTTTTACTATCTTTCGAGACGTGTTTGTCTATTTCTGTAATGTGTAAGATCTTATATAATATGCGGATACATTCTAAATTATTATTTTGAGAAAAATAATAATTTTATCTCCGATCGCAATTTTTTAAATTCAAATTATCTACAAAATTTTGTTATTCTAATTTTATCACTTTTTTTAAATATTTTTTTTTAAATTCCAATCTCTTGCTTTATTTTTATTTCGTTAATTAACTTCTAAATCAGAAATTCTATTAGAGATTACTTGAAATTAAATTAGATATCAGAAATTAAATCTAGAATGATATTTATAATATTTTCTCTTTTATTAGCATTTAAAAATAAAATGCACCTTTTCAAAAAAATGTTGAAACCATTTTGAACAAAAAAACTTATATTTTTGTATTTTTTAATGGAAAACCACGTATCTGCGAGGTAATTAAAAAATAAATTTAAATATTAAAATCTCGAAAATGCTGTACCATTCTGGATATTTTTACAAAGAGGACAGGGAAGAAAATTTTTTTCTGAACGTACCATAATATTGTAACTGATTTTTCTCATTTAAGCATGACACAATAATAATCACCACCTTTTCTTCTCTCTGTTTCTAGGTAAGCTTCTCTTTCAACCATTAGCCGCGAATGCCACCAGATACGCCGGCAAGCCGGTAAGTTCCGGCCAGCTGTTACAGTTAATTAAATTTAATCGCCGCTCAGCATTCTCATTTCGCGAGGCGGACAATCAAAGCGGGAAGGAGCATAACGCACAACGATAATCTCACGGGCGAAATGGATGCGGAGCGCCGCCACGGGATCTTTACGCGAATAAACGATGCACGCTGATGATTTTGCGCCCGTTAAAGAACTCCCGCGCGCCTTATAGATCTAATTGCCGTCTCCCGCCTCTCCCTCCCTCATTTTTGTCCAGTTACATTTAATTGCGAGAACCGCGTCGAGTGGACGAGTTATCGCGAGGTATTCGACGTATTCTTTCTTTTACGTCTGTTACGTCTGTGATAGCATTGCAAGCATTCGCTCCTGTGCCGTTACGCACTTTCGAGAGCCGGTGATTTATCGGGAATTGCCGAGGGAACGTGCCGCTCGTTACTCCTCGGCTCGAGCGAGATGTACTATTAACGCGGAATTGACACGGTCTCTCTTAGAAATTAAGGGGCAACGGCTCGCCTTGCCTCACGAGATTCCGCTCCCGAGATACTTCTTCGCGAGCGCGTCGACCTCGTTTTCAGCGCGCTCGAATCTCCGGTCTCGGACTCTCGCGCCATCTCTACATTCCCGAGAATGTAAATGAAGCAGACATTATTAAAGTTGAGCCGCGCCTGAAAACGCATCGCCTACCGCTATATACCCACTTTCATTAATATCATTAAACTTTCCGCATTAAGAGCGCAGCCTCTGTCTCATCCTTTGCCACTGTCTCCCGTTCTTTTCCTCCCCCATAGAGTTTGCATTGAAATTGTCGGCCGTCCCCGCTTTTCTCCCTTGTGTCATCATTCGTAAACACGCTACCGGATTTTCCTTGGACATGCACAGATTTTCCGTCGCTTATTTCGCCGCTCCTATCTCTAATTTTCCTTCGCGTTGACGGCGCGCAAACTTTTAATATTACTTGCGCAAATAGTTGATTCTCCTTTTAATTCCTCATGTCTTATCAAGAAAAAAAGATCTTCTCAAAAAGATCTTTCCTCGTTATTTATCTTATTCACGTTTAACAATTCTACTTTTGTCGCGTTAAATATTTTAATTCCATAATATAAATAGTTCACGATATAAAAAGACGTGAACTAGCGAGCGATGTAACGTTTTATTTATTTACCGATTATGGCTAATGATTCTCGTTCGAGTCACGGACAACTCGTAATAAATATCTGATGTTTATCGGACGATCAAAATTGATATTGCATTATTCAAGCCATATTGCATCTCTCGTTACTTTCGAAATAGATTTTATCTCCCGTAGAAGTCAGTCTCCGCCATTCTCTTTTCATGATTCATCTCTCAAGCCTTCCGCGGCCTACGTTCGGTAAATCGTTCGCGTAAGCGAGACTTTACGCTTCTCTCTCTCGTGAATCTACTCGACTCCTCGTATACCTCATAGAGGATAAAACGCGCGAAAGTGCACACCGTTCACCGTTCGCGAAGTTTATGCGCGCCAACGGCTCGCGCGCGCGACTTCCTCCGTAAAATATCTTACGCCACGGTAATATCGCACATATCTCTCCCTTCTGCAATATTGCCTGTATATACACTTTGGATTCCAATACGGTAATAATAATCGAATAGCTCCGCTGGTCTCGCGCTCTCGAGCTCGTGCTCGGTTATATCCAGTAGCGGATTTAGCGGAACGCTGCTTTCACAGATCAGATGCATAAAACTGAGCAGAATTATGTTTAATTTCTGCTTTTTTTTTTTTTTTTTTTTTTCATGAAAGATACTCTTAGAGAGAGAGAGAGAGAGGTGAAAGAAGGCATAGAATTTTGTACCGCGTTATTTTTTATAAATTCTAAATTCTAAATTTCTGACGTGCAGAGTGCGCATATAATATACGTATTGATTTATGACGTAAAATGAAAACAATAATAATAATGTAATAATCAATATGTAATTATATCACCGAGAAGTAATCCTTGAATTAGTAGCAGTGACAGGAGTAAAAATGTAAAAATTAAAAATCCGTTTTTCTCTTTCTTTCTCTCTTCTCTTCATATTTATGCTCCGATGAACTGTATCGCTCGTAAACAAGACTTCCTAGTCTCGAACTCCATTAATTCGCCATCCATCGGGATACTGTAGAGAAAGAGAGAGATCGTTAGTGTCTCAATAATTCGCCGAGGCATCTCTTGCGAATAACCGTACATTTAGTATACAGTATCGCGCGAGTCGCTGCGCCTTTTTTTCTTTTCTTTTTGGCGGAAGCAACGACGACGACGACGACGACGACAACGATGGCGGTGAGTAGCTAATTAACGGCTCGCGACCCGGAAAAGTATTCCCTTACCGTTATTTTCGAGGCTACAAGCAATATCGCGTCGCGATCGGCTTGTAACTTCTTTTTTTTTTTTTTTATAGCACGAAGTTGCCGAACGCTTTCTCTTTCTCTTTCTCCGGCGTTTACACTTGACGTATCATCGTGATGCATGTACTGCCTTCCACCTTTCCTTAACGAGATAAGCGTTTTCCGGATGAGCGCGTCGCACTCGGATAACAGTGTCGTTTTTAATTCGAAAGACCAACATTGTTTTGGAGTAATACATTATGACTTAATGCTGTCAAGATACTTGATAGAGATGTAATAAAATTAAAAATACGTTAAAGATTCTTATATATTGATGTTAATTTTAATCAATTGCAATTGTACGGACGAGGATGTGGATAAACGCGGTAGCGAACGGCAATTGTAAATGCAAATACCGTTCGCCGTTGTCTTTATCGACCCCGCGCCATTCTCTAACGATGAGAACGAATGCCGCTTCGATGCGTGCTTCGTTGCTGGCTCTTATACCTTATAATACTATGTGGCAAATGGAGTTATCTTATTCTAACGTATAACTGTACCTACAGATTCTTCGAACAAAGCTTATTCTTTCATAAAGAAGGGAAATTCTTATATAGAATAGAAAGTAGAGAGAGAGAGAGAGAGAGAGAGAGAGAGAGAGAGAGAGAGAAGTGAAAGTTGGAAGATAAGCGAATAGTACGCTTCTATATTGTAACACGCTTCATTAAAATAGAAAAGACGAATATGTACATGTTTTATACAATTTTATAAAGCATCTTTCTATAAGCATAGATATTTTATTTATTTACGATGGATTGTATTCGATGATGGAGAGACTAATATGACAAAACAATTTTCTGGCAAAGTATTTGATAGAAAGAAAAAAGAAAAGTAAATAGAATTTTAGAAAACGGAAATTGGAAAAGGAGATATGTCATTTGCCGAAATATATGTTTGACAATTGCTGGTTTGATTATTCAGGATGGAGAATAAAGACTCGAAAATCGGCGGATTGGTAGCGTCGAACTTGTGTAGCGATAACTGCGATAACGCGTGATGGGGGAAAAAAAAGCGCGGTACAGATTTATATCAGAATCCCTCGTGAAAACTTCACTGTTCTGACTCGTGAGAACGAAAATTGATTGTGCTGGACGTTTCGCCGTGTAAAAGCCGGCGCAGTTGGCAATTTTGGATCGAGCCCCTTCCGAAATCGATAGTGCCTTCAACGGCAGTGTAGAGACACGGGGTCGATGGCATCCGACGTGACACTTGTCAAAAATTAACGTCGCGCTTGCGATCGATGGATAGGCGCGCGCGTGCGCGCAAGGGAGAGAGAAAGAGAGAGAGAGAGAGAGAGAGAGAGAGAGAGAGAGAGAGAGAGAGAGAACCGGACCGTTTTTCCATGTTTCAGCGTGTAATAAAAAGTCGGTTTTTGCCCGGCGCCATAACCCCGCTATTATGTACGCTTTCCCGTAACGTAATTTGCCGCTGCATGTTATGTCCACGCGACATCATCCATTTTTTAATAGTCCGACGGAATATGAGCCGACAAAAATGATCGCTTTCTCTTTCTCTGGGAAAACAAAGCACCTTCACCGACACGCATTCGACACCGTCATTCCGAGATGACCTGACTTGCGGATTACATCGTTGCGTAATAGGCCGTGCTTTTATTAAAATATTATTACAATTATAAAATATTTACGCTTTGCGTCATGAGCGTCATTTCGCAATTGTGACACCGCATCAGTTCTAAACGGGGTTTTTTCTATTTGCGTATGAAAATTAGTAGATTATTAAATTTGATCTAAATTTGATTTTTTTATCTAAAATTGCAGAGTAATTTTGCATTGATAATGAAATAAACGAGAATTTCACTTGATTTAATTCTGAGAAGATCTGAATAAAGATGTGAGCTTTTAATAGTTTAAGTTAAATTGACATAACGAATATAAGTATGTTACAAAAGCATTTATTCGACATAAATTTAATTTTTATTAAAAATTTATATAGAGCTTTTCTATTGAAATATTAAATCCTTTCCTTAAATGCTTCGACGTACCTGAACACAACAGGCCCGGAAACTGCCGGATTAGGGCAGCTGCATTTTACGTTTATTCTGTTACGGCACATTGCGCTCTCTCGACGGGATAAACGGTTTTACATTTCGACGATAATTCATTTTAAACGTAATTTCAACGCGTATATATACGTGACTCTGTCGTTGTGTAAACCGACCGCCGCCGGATTTTATCACAAAATACATACGCAATGTACTTTATGGGCATACTGCATTTATGTGAAAATGATGCATTAATATCTTCGCTAATGTCTCATTGCATAAGCGTGTAGATCGCGACTGATTAAAGGTGCGCCTGAATGGACGTTACTCCACTTTTTTTTTGTCTAATATCACAAGAGAGATGTTTTTCGTTTTTCGTTCGCGTGCGAGAAACTCAGATATTTTTGATGGAGTGTGTAATGGAAAAAATACGAAAACGTTATTAATGTGTAATCGTGTAATCATGGGCATTGTTTTTTTTTTTTTTTTTTCTTTAAAGGCATTATGCAAATGCGAGTAAATATGTCGATAAGAGTGTAATAATGCCGTAAAAAAAATAACATAACGTTCTAGGAAGATTTAATTACGAGGAAAACATAAATTGCAGCACATTGTGAATGCTCGGGCCAAACATTTAATTACATCGCCGTTTTTCTAACTCGAAGGCAGCTCTTGAATAACGCAATTGTAAAACTAATTTAAATAATGCTTTTAAATAGTTGATAAAATACATTTATAGGAAAAAGTTTATATTTTATATAAAAGCGCAAATGTAATTAAAAAATAATCTATACACTTTTTGAAGTTTGAAAATAACTTATATTGCATTTTTTATAAAACAATTGCAAGAGCAAACAATTGCAGTAGTACAGTGGAGTCTTTTAATAATAAAAAATTTGACTTCAAAAAACTACATTAAGAATAATGAATAATCTAATATTGAAAAAATCCGTACCTGTGAAATATATGTACATTTCAGAGTGGAATATCTTGCGTGTACTGTTGTCGCTTTTCCGCGTCTCTAATTGATTCACCAGATGACTCATCGAGCAAGATTCAGATCATGGCAAGTTCCGTAACGGTGAATGTTAATAATTATCCGAG
This sequence comes from Pogonomyrmex barbatus, assembly GCF_055798465.1. NCBI lineage: Eukaryota > Metazoa > Arthropoda > Insecta > Hymenoptera > Formicidae > Pogonomyrmex > Pogonomyrmex barbatus. Next base: position 15,922,989 of record NW_028297098.1, read on the forward strand.
TCGTGAAGTGATGATCGAAATTGAATAAATGGTGTGCATAGTGCGCGCCTGTGCTGCTCTTTTAAAAAAAGCATGCCCAGTCTATTTTTTAAAAAAGCATGCTAAATCAATATTTAAAGTTTAATGTTGTCCCTTTTCCGCGATGCCGATTGGTCTTTTCGTTGCGCTTATTTTGTGAACAGCTATTATCATCAAGATAGCACATTTTATCACTTTGTATATCTGTTATGTTGAATGTATCATAACTGTCATCGCAGATAAGAAGATTACAAGATGTATGAAAACATTTTATTTCGTATTTTCTTGGGAGTATTTTACGACCGATTAAATGTTAGATGATGTATGAGTACGCAAATAATTTATTTCGTGACACAAATTAATAGATTCCATTTGAATTTTATATTTAATTGAGAAGTATATGATACCGGAAAGGTAAATGGTGCGCGCACAACGTATGTCTGTAGTATCTACTTTTGTAAAAAGATATACTACCGTTTTGAATATTTCTCGAAAAACGTATTCGAGAAGTATTATACTTCCGTCAAATATTCAAGAATCGACGGAAAAACCAAAGATTGGTTTTTAGAGAAGAAGCACAGAGTCGCGACCGTCAAGAGTAAGTAGAGAATGGGTAGGAGGACGGAATTGAATCTTTTCCAGCGGAAGATTTAAGGAAAAGGACGTGATATTTAAAGTTTTCCGTCGTCGTTGTCTCAAGGACCTTCTTGTCGCAAAAGGGACTATTCTGCATTGATCTGCGACGTCGGACGATCGATCGTCGATGGAGCGGTGATTCTCCAAAGCGAGCGGAGGCGATTCGAAAAAGAAATAGAAAGGGCTAGAGAAAGAAAAGAGGAAAGAAAAGGAGGAACAAGTCGCCATTCAACGACTTTTTCTTCGCGCCGCTTAAAGCCCAGGCTCGAATCGATTGTGCAATCAAAACGCGAACGGGTCTTAAGAAGTAAGTCCTCGCGAAGAATCGTCCTCGGAAGTGCTTCGGCGAACTCCTTGGCCCTTCCACGAGGTACTTAGGTCCTCCGCCTCTTCCTTTCGATGGTCTCGTGTGCGAGAGAAAAACTGCCGCGGATTACCGGAACTAGTTCGCAAAAGTGGGAAGTCAGCGATTACTTTAGCAGTCACGAAGGTGACTGGCACGATTTCAACACGGACTTTGGAATTGGTATCGATGTGGCGCATCGACATCTTCTCGAATCTCGCGATGCTTGTTTCAACTGACCGTTCTTCAATTTCTGGCACATATTTTTCCGCGTCTCTCTTGAAAATTTTGACGCGACCGAATTGACTAGAGCGAATAAATTCCTTTTACTTACACAATCGATGACGACCGCCCGCACGACTTCTCGCGGAAAGTTCAACCGAACGTTCCAATCTGACTCTTTGGAAAGGGAGAGGGAGAGGGAGAGAGAAAATCAGAAAGAGTGAGTGAGAGAGAGAGAGAGAGAGAGAGAGAGAGGGGAGGACATTGAGGAGGAGAGGAGGGGAGGATCTCCCAACGTGCTCGTGGTAGCCGAGTATCCTACGATTTACATAGCGGCGAGTTCAAATATTGATTCGCCGCGCTCGCGCGCGGCGTCCCCCGGAATCGACTTCGTCAGCAGCAGCCAGCCGGCCACGACCTCCGGAAAGCCCGCCCTTCCGTCGCCGATGCGGGGTCTTCTTCGGAGTAGAAAGCGTCCCGGAGCGTATCATTGCTTGTTTGCAGTGCGCGACGGCAAGAGGGTATACACACCGACGCCCTTCCACATATAAACACGTACATACCCGGAAGAAGCAGAAAGCATTCCGACAGGGGTGACTTTCCTGGTGACCTCGCTCCCTCGTGCAATTACTAATTACTCGTTTAGCGAGTGACGTACAGAAGAGGGGAAAGAGGGTGAAAGCAACCCCGTAACGACCTTTTGTCTTAACGACTCTCGGAGAGAACGGGATCCCTTTTAACCAACTTCTCTCTCTCTCTCTCTCTCTCTCTCTCTCTCTCTCTCTCGTCTTCTACTTATTCCTTTCTCTCTTCTGCTCTTTTCCGCCCTCCTGAGCCACGTATCCGCTCGCTTTCTCCTCGACCTACTCTCTCCCCTTTCGTCTCTACCTGCCCTCTCATCCTCTCTTGTATTCGCCGAGCTGCAGCTGCACGCTCGATCTTTAGTTATCTTCGAGCGAATTCCTCGCGCCGGCACGAGATTTATGGCGGCCCCGCGTAAGTAAGAAGAAGAGGAAGCACGCCATAGTCATCTTCTCGTTCCGCGGAGGAGTCTTATCTGCTATTATGTGCTATTTCATTAGCTATAGCCGCGGCGCGCTCGAATTGTGAATTACGGCTTTCCGAACCATCGTCTTTGTTTTCTCTCTCTTTTTCCACTGTGAGATATATGCGCGCCCTAAAAATTTTTTTTATTTCCTCGTATATTCTCCGTTTGCGAATACACCGTTATGGATCGGAAAAATGTGCATAATAATGGAGTAATTTGCAACTAGCGTTTGGAAAACGAATATTTGCCATAAATCTAAAACGTCGTATCTTAGATATTTTTCGTATAAATTTTAGACATAATTTCGTCATTTGTATGCTTCTAAATTTTATCAATAAATTTTTTAAACGTTATTTCGATCATTTTTCTATCAGTTTTTTCATCGGCGTTAAACGTGACTGCAAAGTCTCAAATTGGTGCCACCATTATAATTTCAAGATAATAGGATCTTTTTTCACCCAAACAGTTTTATCTGAAAAGGGTAGCATTATCGTGTTAGTTCATCTGACCTGGCCATTTGTGAGACATATTTGCATTACGAGGCGTCATTACGCAGGCAGATGCGATTCGGGTGGTTTACCTGGCGGCATTATCTTATCTTTAAATACGCGTGCTTGATTGTGATACGCATCTTGAATTCTGGCGTGGGTTTGCAAGAGAGAGAAAGAGAGAGAGAGAGAGAGAGAGAGAGAGAGAGAGAGAGAGAGAGAGAGAGAGAGAGAGAGAGAAAGAGAAAGAGCGGTAACCGAGATGCGCCACATTATCGCCGTTCGAGGGACGTTAAGCCGACATCTCACGGAATGTAAATGCTCTTCCGGCATATCTAGATTCAATCACAAACGTGTGTATACATTTGTGCCTCTTTGCCTTTCCCGTACGTTACATTACGTTATATTACGTCATCGACGATATTCTCAAGACCGCCCGATCGAAGGCAATTTACATTTTCATCCGCTACGTTTAAAAATGAACGAGAAAAGAGGTACGCCGTAATGTCGAATCGAGCACGAAATATGAACGACATTTACCGAGCGAGTATCGGTTATTTGCGTATTTTGCTAATTGCAAAAAAATTATTTGTTTCTTTTATTATAGAAGAAACCGCATAAGTCAACTTATGTTAACTTTAAAAAATCGAAATCCCAAGATGTTCACTCCTATATTATCCTATTCGTTCACGATCGTTTAACTTTAACTGTTCGCGAGATAATATTACTGTTTATCGATAAATATTCTTCGTCGATATCGATCCTTAATGATAATTATATGGATTTCAATGACATGTCAGGGTTATTAATAAATGAGGAAATTACATGTCGAGATCGGTTTATCACTGTCAATTCCACATGTAGTAATCGATGCAGATAAGCTGCATTAATTTGATTGTTGAACGCTTATCACTCGGTGGAATAGCAACTGCGTGCGCATGAATGTATATTCTCAAGCGCATATGATAATTTTCCTATCTTTATAGCTTTCCGCTTCAGGATTGCGTTAAATAGAGCAAGAATTTGCTGGCGGGCAATATAAATGTCGCTTCATCCTGCACGGGATATAATGCTACAGCTAATAGCGTTACGAATACACGTGACAGGAGAATTTCATTATTCTCCCATTTAATGCTTGTAACGAGCCGTTAAACGTTCGCTCTTATTACCTTTGCGTTTATCACCTTTTAATTTTTACCATCGTATTATGCATCATTAAACATAATGACGTTTTAACGTTGGGCTGCAATCTTTTTCGACAAGCGAATTATTTCTCATTAAATTTCCTGCGAATCAGCACTTTTCTTTTAATCTCATCTTTAATTTGACCGCGTATATTTGAATCATATTTTCGCGAAATCTTTTTATGAAAGCACAATACAAAATTAAATAAAATGGAGGTATTTACACATACAAGATAAAATAACATTTTATCTTTATTAAAAATTTTTAAGATTTAAAAAAATTTTACGTTTTATAGTCAGTTTTCTGCAAAGAATTCAGTGAGGTAAAGAAAAGATTAGAAAAATGATAAAAGTCATATATATTAATATCATATAGAATTACTAAAACTATATATATAAAATTATCTTTTCGAAAAAGGTAATTTAAGATGCGAAGCATACGTGTTGCAAAAATATTATTTTATAAAGTAATGTTTTTATAATTAAAATAATCTTTATAATAATAATTATCTTTTACAACATAATATATTAATTTGTACAAAAATAATGATTATATATAATCAAATAATAATTATCAGATTTTAATTAAAGGATACTACATATAATTGTGTAATATAAAATTTTGTATTAATCGAAAAAATCTATTGTTTAAATTAATATAATAATTATGCCTTTAGGCATTTTTTGAATAAAACACGTGTAATCGGGTGGAAATATGGACATGTAAAATTGTGAATGCATGAAGATGTGAATGTATAGAAATGTGAATAAAAATGTGCATATAGTTTAAATATAGTTTCTATAATTTATGAAACATTCTTTCTTCGAAAAATGTTTACGAAGGTCCCGAATAAATCTAACAAAACTATTAATTTCGAAGACTTGTTTTCTAGATGCAGAAATAATTTTTCTTATCTCTCATTACTATTATTAACTTGCCGCGCGCGCGCGCGCGCGCGTGTGTGTGTGTGTGTGTGTGTGTGTGTGTGTGTGTGTGAGACTCGATCTCACAGTATATTTCAAAGATCCTGGGAATAAGTCAGCCTTTGAACAGCATCGTTCCTGCACTTATTCACGAGCAAGTGATATTATTATAATCGTCTTAAGATCGAGTTCACCGAGAGAACGCTTCGTATATATGTACATACATATATCGGGTGACCGACATTTTGCCGATCGACGTCGGGTACGGCTGTTGCCGAACCAGGTGGCATCCGTCGGCTCTCTATATGCGCAATACCACCCTACCCGCTGATCTTTCATGCAACATATCCGCTCTTCAGAGCGTAAGACGGCTTACCTTTGTATGAATAAATCCGAAGTCTTGCCGTTTTCAAAGGTTCGCGACGCGCGTCGCGGCGCTACATTGCCTAGGATGCACCACTGTTATCGTTTGTATTTTCGTTTTTCCATCCCCGTAGCGCTTCGTCTGTTAAACATAACACGAGCCCTTGGCTCGAGTAAACATCGTTCCGCTATTTTCTCGATCGATAGCACCCTTAAATCGAGCTTGCACGAATCGATTTTGGTTTCAGTCCCTTTTCCTTCTCTTGTCCCCTCTTAATCGCGTTACATGTTATTTCCGCGCGGCATGAAGCATTCTTTCTAATATTTTTCCGTCATCTCTCACGGAGAAAATAGCAACATAGCAAAAAAAAATTTTTTTATCTAAAATAGATGTTAATACATAAATGTATTTTTTCCGCATTAACATTTCCATTAATAAATGATTATACTCATAAATATGATATCTATCGATATCTATTTAGGATTATTTCGTTCGCTCTGATTCGTCAGAATTTTTCTAATTTTATGCTTACTCTTTATTTTCATTTGCGAAAAATATTTTGAACGTTAATGAGCACGCGCTCGCGCGAATATAATATTTTTAAATAACAGTTAGTTAATTAGCTGACACTGATACTCTTGTATATGAAAGTGAGGGTGTACGCACGGTCGTGTGCAATTTCGGGACAAAGAGAATGGCGCGTCCAGGTATTTACGGTGCAACTTACGGCACCGCTGCACTCGCGGTTTACGGTAGTCGCATTCCGACGCGTATCTAATAATGTTCAGTGAAAGTCCCTCTCTTATGCATGGTCGCCCATGTTTACAAGAGTGTGCCCATGCGGACGTGCTTGCAATTCGCGCGCGCGCGCGCGCGCGCTAGTGCTCGCTAGCTGCAGCGATGTATAAACACACGTACGCATATAAATACGGGCCGGACAATATAAATATGCGATACACAAGTACAATACAAGTGCACGCGGTATCCCCTTATTAATGTAACAGGAGGAAACGGGGGGGGAGGGAGGAGAGGGAGAGACGGGCGGGGATTCATAATTTTCGACGTCGCCGTATTTCGCGCGGCCGCCTCGTAAAGCCATCGGATTATTTTACGTCGGTAATAGAATATTATTTTCACACTGTGTCTGCCTTCCTTTATAGCGCAGCAGGCAATTTCAGGCCGGGGCATAAAAATAGACTAATCAACGATAAATTAAATTAAACTCGACGGTCGATTACGTGGAAAGATAATTCTTCGTTTCGCGCCAAGATTGAATCTCAAATATACACTCTCGCTCCGGCTCTCTCTCTTGTGTGTGTCGGGCAACAAACTGAATTATTCCCACTTATTTCCCGTCAGTCCGCATTCGGCATTACTTATTCTATGTCGCGTTTTCTTGCCGTCAGTCGGCGTATTAATATTTAACGCGTGCCTCGTAATTCAAAACCGATGGTCCTGAATAATTTACGTTCACGCGTCTCATGCATTGCCGTAGCGTCTTCGATGGGACGGAGATCGATAAGACATTACACGGAGATGAGTAATGCCTCTGTTCGCCGATATATATATATACAACGACAGTTTCAATTGACTATGACGTATCGCGTGCAACTGAGCATAGATCGAGCTTTACATGATACCGCACTGCCGACAGCTGGTGCGCGCATTTTGTTTTTAATCTCATTTTTCATCCGCCGTGATACATATTTATATAAAAATTTATATAAAAATAACGCCTATATCGGTTTCTATTCGTGATCTTCTGGATTAAAAGCAAAACGACTTTAATAACTACTTTAGTAATTTCCAAATCATTGGTTTACCGGGGGAGGGGGGAAGAAGGGGGGGGGAAATGTCGTGGTTAATTTCAGAATATGCCAATGAATTTTATAACAACTCTTTTCAGACATTTTATATGAATATTTTCTCAAGAGACGTCAATATCTTCGATTTAAAATAACTTAAGCTATTTCTTTTCCCATAAAAATCGTACGCTATTTTTACCAGCTGTAGGATAGCTTTTATTATTTTCTGCCGTTACTAAAGACCTTTCGCTGGGGAGAAACTTCGTGCAACGTAGACTGTAACTCGATCGAAGCATGCAAATGCGATACAGGAGCCGGAGAATATTTCCAGCGATCGATTTTCCATTTCTTGCTCGGTGTTGATCGTCTAGAGTCTCGAATTTTCTTTTTCCTCCCTTTTTTTTTCCGCGTTTCTCTCCCTCGCCGAAGTCATCGCCGCTCGATTCTCGGCGAGCACCGCGAACGAGAACCCATTCCCGATGCGGTGTATTGGATGTGGGGTATCGAGACCGGGGCATTCGAGAGGGGTGGTACATAAACCACGATCGTCGCCACTATCGTTGATGGGTTGCGCTCGGAGACCGACGTAACTGGTTTCGCGAGAGACCGATTGCGAGCGCGACCGATCGATTGCACACGGACGTTTCGTCGCGCGTTTCTGCGCCAATGGCGACCGCTATTTTGGCGGAGTGCTCGCTATTCTCTTCAATTTAACATGGACGCAAATATGAAGAATGAAAGAATTTTCTTATGCATTTTCTCGATTAGCATTAGTCTACTTCGACCGAGAATAGCGCGTTTAAGCCGAGAATACACAGATTATGTCTATTATATTCTAACCACGTATATTATATTTTAATAATACGTGCATATAGAAAAATCGCGATAAAGATTTATTATAATTCTTATGTCTTTTTAAGTAAAATTGCTATTGTATTTCCATATTCGTTTAGGATCGTGACTCCAATTTCGCGGAGAAGAGATTAATTCACGCGTCCAATCAAAGCCATTCGCAGAGATTAACTATCGAGTTAAAGAGCTAAATTAGCTTCTTAAATATATATATGTATATATATTTATATATATTTTTTAGCTGATATTTTTTCAGCTTTACAGGTTAATTCGCGGATCACTTCTCCGCGTCTTTTTCTTTCTCAAGGATCAACATAGCGGCGGAAGATCACGCCGGTGCGTGATCGATGGCGTTTACGCGCGAAAGTGATTTGACTTTATGGAAAGACCCCTCGATGGGGAATGTGGGAACGGCCGTGCGTGCCCGTGTGTTGCGTTGGTGAACGAGTTAATGTTGCGTAATCGATGCTTGTACGCTTTAATGCTGGATAATTATAGTTAAATTATCGACTCGCGTAAATACTTTGTCAGAATACATAAATATAATGCGTTGAAATTAATAAGGCGTAGTTTTCTTTTTTTTTTTATTACGGCTAATTTTATTTGATAACACTCTTGTATCTTAGAAGTACTAATTATAGAATAAAAATTTGTAACGAAATAATTTTATCATTATTTTCTAAATCGTGTAACCTTTTTCAAGCATATCTTGGAATATCTACACGCAGTATAGATATTTCTTAATTATGCTCTACAAAGCATAGATTTATTGAAGAAAAAAAATGAAGATATTTAAGAAGGTTTTAAATTGAAGTATATGAATTTCCGTTCACATCACAGAGGTAACATAAAGATTAGTCTGCTGCACAGTTGTAAAGATTGTTCCAGCTTAATTTTCAACAGGTAGAAATCCCCGGCGAATTTCTCGCAGTTAGAATCCTCGCGAGATTGACTTGTTCGCTCGATCGCACTTCGATCGAGATCGATCGTGCTCGCAGTGCCGACAGACGCGCTCGTTAATTTCCGAAGTCGCGATGAACGATCGAAACACTTCCTCTCGGGGGTGCCGATTATACGAGATGTTCGCTCAGGAGAGGGCGAGAAAGAGAGGCGCAGTCACGTGCAACAAGTGTGACTGCTTCATCAATCTCTCCGCGTGCGTGGGCAGGCGTGAGAAACCGCGCTCTCGAGCTCTCTCGGTGTTAGATCGCCGCCGAGAGAAAGAGAGAGTTAAGAGACTCGCGCGCAAAAGGTCACATTTCTGAGATTTTCCCCGGAGTTCTCGACGCTGAAACCTGGAACCGAGAGCGAAGTCCGGGGCTCGCATCGCATAGGTAGGATATGCACTATATACCCACATATACAACACTTATATGACCACAGCGTCGCCCTAATCGCGGCCTCGCCTCGCCCGCTTTCTCGTATTGTTGTCCGCGTAAATCGGGAAATAAAAACGAGAAAATGAAGCATAAAGATCAAAATTTTATGAAGAAAAATTCCGTATCGTTTCTCCTACAAGGTAGATTTTATTATCAGTATTGTATGTTTTACTTTATGAAATGTGTGATAATGGTTTAGAATTATTTCTTATTGTATTTACGTTTCATATATATTTTGAAATATGATCTTTAAAGTTATTAAATTAACATTGAAAAAAATTTATTTATTATTATTCAACAAACGTAATTTTAAAATGTAATTTTAAATATGATCGTCGAGTGTTTGTTTCGATAAACTCTTGACTTCTAACACTTGACAGTCGATTACGACAATGACTCAATCAGAGATCTTCTAATTGCTCGTCGTCGAGACGATCGTTTGAGGCATCAATCGAGCAATCGAACGCGTCCACTTAATTTGCAATTTACACGAACCATATTTATTACTGCACATAGAGACAAAACACATTCTACACACTCGTGTCTCATGGCGCGTAAATCTTTATAAACTCGTGTAAATAATTACACCACGAGAACGGAATAAAAGATATCCATATCTTTCTCTTTCTACCTTTTATCTATCCGGTGTAACAATGGCCAGCTGTCTGCGAATATCGATTTACATCAGCATCCGTCCCTCGAAAAGACCGCGAGCATATTTACGATTATTTCCATAAATCTGCGCTTATGCCGTCTGCCGTCAGCCGCCGCATTTGTTTTGCAGATGTATCCGGACACGCGCGCGTACTATACGATCCAGTTTCACCGCCATGGAACATATACGGTAATCGAATATGGCAAATGGTTTCTTGTGTGTTTTTTTTTTTTTCCCCTAAGATCTTAACGATAAAGCAGCGAGTTTCAATATTAAGACCGTAAAATACAACATGCAAATTCGCGCTTCTGAGAGTATGGCAAATAATTTTATTTCATGAATTTAGTTTCCGTTTGGAAGGAGAAAAAAGCGATGTATTTAACCATGCGAGACGGCCGAGCATAAATGCCGAAAGTAATTAGGCTCGTGTAACGGTAGGGTCTCGCATCTTCTGGATTTATGGATCGATAGACCCGTTAAATTTGTTAGACTGTTAGCTTCATAAATTGCTAGATAGATCTGCAGATTGCCGGCTTCGTAAATTGCCAAGATCTATCGGTCGCTCAATTACAAAGTCGTTGATCCATAAAATCCTCACGCTTTCTCACTGCATTACGTATGTTTACGTGCACAATGATCTGAAATTAGATCGATTACACGCTCTCTTCCTCATTTCTTATTCTTCACTTTCTATTTCTAATAAACGGACGATGTGCGTGTGTATGTCTCTCTGTGCGAAAAAATAATTTTTGTTTAATATTATTTTTTTCGAAGTATACAGAGAACCCAGAAAAATAATTTAAAAAATGGAATAGAGAAATAATGAATAAAATTTACATACGTAATTTTATTTTTTATATATTACGAAAAGTATATCAAAAATATTTTTAATAATGGCGTTTATTGAATTTATATGAAACATCTACCATATGAGGACTTTTTGCATCACTAAATTCAATTTTGAATGTTTGCAATGTAAATCCATATAGTAAAAATTTGGAAAATTATTTCATTTATGTAAAAATTGTCCTTAATGGATTTTTTAATTTTCTAAATAAGAAACCAAAATATTTTTCTCTCTTTCTCATATAATATGTAAAATTTATTGTTTTGATAAATTTGAATGTTGAAAAATATTTTTTAATTATGTAGCTTTAAATTATATAGCTAATAATTTTTAATTTATAATATAATTAATTTTTTAAATTATGTATTATAGCTTTAACTGTGATAAATGAAATATCAAATTTTATTTAAATTTCAAAATTTAAATTAATTTGATTTTATTAATTATTTATTAATTTATTTATTTATGTTTATGAGATTTTATTAGCAATTGCAAAGATTTTATTAGCGATTACAAATCCGATATTGCGAGTTTTTTTAGGCGCAAGACCTCGCGGCCGGGAAACTTTGACGGTATTTCGTATCTATTTTTCTGACGACATTCGCGCGTAATCCGTCGCTGTCACGGCGTTCGGATGACGATCGATGGTGTGCTCTGATTGACGTTCGAAACCTAATATCCGAAATGCGTCAGAGAGAGAAGGAGCTTGGAAAATATATGAGACGTCCGCCAGTCGCGCGGCTCGAGAGAAAGGGAATCTTTCTACAGAGTGTCCCAGAATTAACGAGATAAATTTCAATTTAATCAAATTTTTATCTTAATAAATCTTATAGAAATCTTAATAAAGAATCTTGTGACTCTCATATCTTTTATTTAAGTTCAAAGACAAATTGATAACGAGATTTTCCATTTTAAGATTTCAAATTGCGCTTATAATGCTTCAATGAAAATTTGAAAATGATCTATATCTAAAGCTTTAATATCGAATCTTGAAAACAATGTCATGTAATCTTTGATTTTTTAAACTACTTATATATCACTCTCTAAAATATGATAATACTATTTGACACATTTATTTTGAGATATCCTGTACATCTGAAGCTCCATAAAGCATCCCCACGACAGTAATCGACTTTCATGTCATTTTCCCGTACGGATACTTATACGACGAGCTGTCATTCGAGAAAACTCGATTCAGCGTCTCAATTGTGAGAAGTGTCTTTGGATAATCTTTCCAAGTTATATCCTGCGTCGCGTTGCCATCCGTCGCGCCACATCCTTGCAAGCCGAGTATAAATTAAATTGATAGATTAAATTAGAGTAAAATGTCCAATAGTTACCAAGTTGAATTCATAATATGCCAAGTGTGTTCGAGAAAATGTCATGTTTACGTAACGGAAAGACCTTTCAAAACTCTTTGGAATTTAACAATGAAATATTCTTCTATGCATATAAAATGTAACCTTTTACAGTTCTCAAATTTGAAAAACTAATTGATTTCTTTATATTGAAACCAACAAAGATTTAACAGGAAAGATTAAATAATTTTTATATTAAAGTATTTTTTTTTACATGTATTCCTGTATATTTTTTGCCAATTTCGCGCTCTCGAGACGCTGTAAAAATTTTGTCGTACAGTTTGCAAGCGCCATACAGTTCCGATTACGCAATTGAACTTGATATTGGAATTTTGGGCGTGGATTAATTGACAAGCAACGTAAAAACGTTAACACTTTAACTCCGAACTTTAAATCCGAAAACGATACCGTAATACTGTGACAAAAAGAATCTCAGTGAGCGTAGTATATATTTTGTTCCCAAGGCCTGAGGGGGTTTGTAATTCCCATAAAGGCGCACCGCACTATGAAATGTGACGTGACGCAACGCTTTTGCTCGTAACCCGCAACCAATCTCCTCCGTAGCTTCAGTAACGTGTTCGATGTTTCCGTGTGCCCTGGCTTATAATTACAACATCGGATAAAATAATCCCTATATAGAGGCTGAAAAAATAAACTCGCACGATCACATTTCTCATTTCTCAACGGAGAGTCATATGTATTTTTTAAGCCCTCGAAAAGCCGCGCGTCTGATTCGCTCGATGTCTGATGCTTCTCGGGAAAGATTGATAATTCCCCTCGGGAAATGACGTGCGTTTTTTCATCCGCTAGCCGTGTAAACGTCTGTAATTAATTAGAGTAACCTCGGTGTAAGATTTCGTGCTGTTTTTCCGAGACCGCGCGTGTACGCCACTGCGACTTCACTCGTGTCGTGTACTCACGGCCGTATGACGCCGGTGCGGTGCACGACGACAGGTTCTGTCTGTGTAAGCACGTTTACGAGAGAGGTTGGCCAACTGAGACCCGTAACTCGTTGGTTAGGAGTAACGTAACACGTTACCTAATCGCGCTCATGGCCTCACCTCGCTCCGTCTTACCTCATTTCCTCGCGTTACGATGTGTTGTGCTTCAAGTTACCGCTTCGGTCAGTCAAACTGATTAATTTTGTGAAAACCAGTAACGATAACGGCGATAACCGGTGCGGTGTAAACGTCGGGTCATCCGAAAACGGCGGAAAAGTGATTTCCAGACAATTCTCGAAAGAAACTGTATTGGAAGCACGGGGATTAAGTAATTTTGTCGATTTTTTTTTTATATCTATACATTAGCTAAATTTAATTTGTTAAAAAAGCCGATTCTTTCCTCGCTATCGTTTAACTATCGTGAAAGAAAAACGTTGAAATTGAAATTACCCTTGAATAATCTCTCCCCGCTCCCCCTCTTTCTCTCTCTCTCTTTCTTGCAAAATCAGACGTAAAGTGGGACAAAAATAAAACGACGTCTTTTTCTCAACCTCAAGCCTGAAATTGATTAATTCCGTTAAATAATTACGCAAAAAGTACTTAGCGTTTCAGGAAGAAACCGAAGTAATCTTTCAAACTTATTCTTTTTGCCCACGCCGTGCGATGGAATATGAAAACGGAGTAATTGCGACGACTGCTCATTGGTAGAATATAACGGGCAGTTTGAAGTAATACGTGGTCGCGACCGCAAATAAATTCCGCGTGTATTGTCTTCGAGTCTCCGCTAACTAACCAATGGCCAATCAAAATCGCGATAAATTCTCCTCCGCGCGGTAATATTTCCGCGCTCGAGATTTCAACTTTAATTTTCAACAATTTACGTTGATTGTCAAACGACCGCGACGTGCTCAACAAATTTGCGTGTATCAAGAGCGATACGACGAGAAGGGTTTGCCTCCCTCTCACGGCAAACTCTCGACGTTGTGTGTTGTTACAGACCGCAAAATGCGATAATAAGTTATGGTCGCTCTTGTCTGAAGACGGGAAACTGATGTTGTATCAACGCAAGTCAAGCATCAGGCTCGCTCGTGAGAAACTTGCAAACTTGCATTAATATGCTGTTACTTGTGCAATTAGCGGTAATTCTGCAATACGAGTATCATTGTACGGTAATTGTTACGGCGCTACTATTAGCGGGCGGTTGTGCAATATTTATACCTTTTTGACGAGGGAGTCTCGAGCGATTGTCTCTGTTAATTCTAACGAGAAAATTCTCGGATTGATCGAATGAAATTTCTACTAAATGAAATTCTTTCCCAGATGCGCCCAGATGACTACATCGAAGATGAAATAATCCCGTCTGATTATCGTGCAAATTATTCGCTTGATCTTTGAATAGGATTGATTTCCTAGTCAAGTGGCACGTACATACTCGTTACAACACCGCTCGCGATAGCATCGCGCGCGTAGGAAACACGCGTTATGGAAATTACGATGCGGTGTAAGGGGTTACGTATCGACCGATAGAGTCTGCGATTCGCTGATAGGATCGGAAAGAAAGGCACATATTATCGAGCCGATGTAATCGGCGCCGGCTGACCGTTACCGGCTGCTAAGTAGGTTAACAGCATGTCTAATGGTTTCGCTTAGCTTTGACAATAGGTAAACCACCTGTTGTAGTCAGTCGTCCATAGAGAAACGTGATAGACACGAGTATGCTTCGATAAGTTATTTCGTTTGCCGTAAAAAAGCATGTCGAGAAGAAAGGAATTCGTTTCTTTTAAATGTTTAATTTTCTTTTTGTATCTGAAGAACTGAGATTAAGTTTTCGATTTGATTTTCGATTGGGAAATAATGTAAAAGTGGAATTTATTGTTATGCATTTTTTGGATTTCTTATATTATAATTTATTCGAGATAATTTAGCCTTATATATTTAAGTAGTATAAGTAAAGGTTGATTGGAACGTCTCAGAGTTAATTCTAACAAACGACGTTTTTCTCTATTTTTTTATAGTCTTCGAGTTTCTATATATGATCATCATGAAAACAGTCGATTTCATTCCTGTAATAACAAAAGCATCACGTAGCACGTAGTCTCACTCACTTTAAAAGTCGATGTAACACTACGATAGGAGGTAGTGTAAAATTATTCTCCGACACTATCGTCTACGCATGTTGATAATATTTTATGACAATCCTTCGCTTTTTACTTATACTTGATTGAAGATTACGTCACTATATGAATATTTGAAACTTTTGATCCTTTACGGGCATCCCATATGATATTTTCGCAAAGAGAAGCCTGATTACAAATTACTAAAGGATCCGTCGTTAAAAAAATAATACTGCAGAAGTGGGGTCGCGCTCTGTGGCACAGTCCCATGAGTCTTGGCGTGAGAAGCAGCCTCGGGATCATTATACTTATCAATTTAATCTCTCCGCTCATCTCCACCAATTTAATCTTCTTTTCTCATCCTAAATCGAGTACAAACGATGTAATACAGCGCAAACTTTATTTTCGCTCGAATCATCAAGAGATAAGGCGCACGTCCGAGCATTAGTAATCGTGGTCAATGACGAAACGTACACATCGTCTGAAGACACGGACGTGAGAAAGAGAAAAAGAAAGGCGGTAAGGAGGCGGCGGGGGAGATGGGAAGTCGACGACGTTGTCAGACGGGATAAATTGGCGACTGTCTCCTTCGAAACGGCACCCTAGGGTCCACTGCGACGTGTTACACCGCATGGACGAAGAAAAGGTGATACCTATCTATCTACCTATCCCTCGCCTGCAACTTCCGGCGCCGCAACAAGGTCCGAAAACACGACCGGCATCCGTCGCACAGACCAAATGCATCCTGTTTTTTCACCATTTCTCGTTGTTCGTTGCGCGCGGCCGTCGTTTCCTTTCATCCGGGCATCCGTCACGTTTTTTCGCTTTTGCTCTCTTAAGCTTTTTGTTTTCCGGATTTTCTCTCGTGTAGTTCTCATTTCGATGGTTTTCTCTTACTCTCATTTCTTCACGTCAAATCCTAATCTCATTCTTCTTTTGACGACCGGTGGATTAATGAATGTGGAATAATTCTTTTTTTGTTGATCCACGCCGGGGAAAAAGATATCGAAGTAGTGGAAATAGATTCCATTTGCGTGGATTACGATTGAGGAAACTTCGATCGCTTTTTCTTACTACATAAAATAATTTACGTTGATTTACGTTTAATTTTTTATTTAAAGGGTAGTCCGTAGTCTCGAATATATTTCAAAAGATTTCTTTCGTCGATTCGTGAATAAGAGAATGAGGTTGATGTTTTCTCGATGGAAATGGGGATGGAGATGATATATTTCTCACGAATATTTCTCGGAAGCAAGAGCGAAGGGAGGATCTTCCATGTTCTGCGAGATGTCGGGTGCGAGCGTCGACTTGGTGAATTCAGTGGAAAGCATTCGCAGAGACATTCCGCGGCGTGGCTGGATAAGTCAGAGACTGCAACCGCAGAGAGCATGACAAGGACTCATCAGAGCCGTGCGAAAGTCCTATGAGCGGGAGATGCACAGGCTAGAACGCCAAACAGATAATGGAGAGAAACGCCCGGCGGCAAGGAGCAAACCACTCGATTTCTAACCTCCCGCTTCGGGCGCAGGGTGATATGCACAGAACGAGTCTTCCGCGAGTTGAAATTGTAAGGAAGCGACTATAGAAAATTACATCTTACAGCAATTGCACATTGTACATGCGCTGAAAGCTAAAGACATATAAAAATTAATACACCTCAACGGGGTAAGGAATGAAAACGCAATTTTCGTTGTATTTTTATTATTATATAATTAATGAGACACAGCTCGCTCAATTCACTAATTAATTTTTTTTTTAATATGCGCGATTGCATGATTATTTTATTAATACTTATTGTCATAGCATATGGAAATCATCGTTGTTCATTATCGTGAGAAGAAACGGATTGAACGGAACACCGACTCATTCAGATTGTGGTTTTATATTTAATGGACAAGGCAACTTCCTCCATCTCCATCTTCCGCGCGCCACCTCGTCTTCCTTCTCCTTCTCCTACGTACGAATGAAAAGGAATTCGTAATTTCATTATTTCGGAATTTCGTTACCGCGCTGTTCTCACGCTGTGCGCAAAGCCGCATTTGTTGAAATATCGCGTGCTTGCAAGAGCTCGGTACTCCTCGCCCTCTCTCACGAAAAAGCATCGAAATTAACGAATATTTTGTTATTAAAGTTTCGTTAGATTCACTTTGTCCGAAAACTAAATTCAACAGTTTGTGATAACAATTAAATTGTTGAATAATTCCACTAATATTTACTATAGATCGTAGTTTCTCGGAATTCGCTTTTTGTTCCAAGGATATACATTTTTCTAAAACAATTTTTTTATTAATTCTGAATACTGCGTATTCAATATTCAAATATCTTTTATATCTTTGCTGTGTGACTACAACTTTTTTATTTATTGCATACTTTACTCATCTTCATGAAATTATTTAATTTATTTTATTTTATACGTACGTATTACATTTAAAATTATGCTTCTTCCTTTTTACCATCCATTTAAGTTTTATTTTTTTCATCTATACATTTTAATCCGCTTTTTCGTGACAAAAATTTCTTAAAATAAAGGTTTTCTATTACTATTAACGTTTAACGCCAAGAGGCAGAAAGGTGGTTGTAGTTACGACGACGGTCTAATGTTCTACGTGTGTATCGAATCCATGAACGGAGTTCACAAATTTGATTCTTAACGCAGTGCGGCACGCGCGCGGAGCGCGCAGCTTTAATGTCAGATTTTAGGGATTCTGTAACTCCGAAATCGCCGCGGGGAAACTTATTAATTGGGACGCTGGAAGTGTTCGCGCGGCTCGCCCGCGATGCTGATTGAAGTAGTTTGCTACTCTTGCTCTTGTTGCAACTTTGGAAAGCAACGAAACGCTGCGGGAAAGAGAGAGATAGAGAGATGGGGAAAGAGGTAACACAGAGCAGCCACCGGGTGTATCTCCGTATCTAATACCTATCGTAACTCCGTAATTTCTCGTTTCTGCAAGCACGCGGAAATGTAGATCGCGCGCAGCTTTAACGTCAGATTTTAGGGATTTTCTCTCTCTCTCGTTAGAATCGTGGCAACCAGGATTTACGAAAATACCACTTCGAAATTCATTTCAGTGGATTAAGCGCCGTTTTTCAGCGGGCGTTATTCTTCCCCGCGATTTTACGCGCTTATCGGGTTAAGGGATAAATCGAAAAGCGGTCGGCGCGATCTTCATAAAAAATGTTGTCAATCATCGTTTTACGTTATCGGCTTTCCGCGAATGCCGATCAATTGGAGTTGGATAATGCGACGTGCGATGGCGATTTCGCAAATTCGAATTCGGGCATCGGCAAAATTTGTGACGGATCCGCGGAGGGTTTTCGGTGTCGCGCCCGTGTCCGTAAATCACGCGAAAACTTCCGTCCGGCATGTTTATTTCGTTGCTGCTAGCGTTAAGCGCGGATTCATAACTCAACCGCCGACGCAATACGTTCCGTCGGACGGATAAATACGATCGGTTATACTCCCGATACCGATGCCAGCCGACAGGGACGAACAAAAAGTATCGCGAGCAATCCGCTGCCCCCCGTGCCTCGCTGTGTGTGTGTGTGTGTGTGTGTGTGTGTGTTGTTTTTTTTTATCGCGCTTATCCTCCACATATCGATTTGCTCTCGCGCGTGTGTTTGCTCGCGTCCCCTGCCTCGCTCCGATTTGTCACACGCGCGATATTAACTGCTCCCATCCTATGAAAATTATACAGAATGCGAGAGAAAATTCAATGTTTCGATCGAGTTCAGTGGATTCGATGGAAGTTAATTCCGAATGAAAAACGTTATATCAGTGCAGGCTTATTTTTCAGTTGCTGTCGAAGTACGAATTTTTTTCATCCATGAAAAATCCGTGATAATTTCACGAATTTTCCGTAGTTTGTTATATTCATAGAAGAATTAATGTCCCTTTTTTTTTATATAAGTTTTATACAGATTTTTCTGTATAAAAATTGTCATTTTTTTAAACTAAAGCATTCCTGAGTTATTTGGTTGACACTTGAAGCGAGAGGATTGAGATTACATCGCCATTCGACAAGATACGGTTACATAACGACACCGAAAGAGTTGAAGGTGGCGTTCCTTCCTTCAAGCGACGTAATCTCTTTCGCGTATTTCGTGTCTCTAATCTTCTCTCGGCTCTTGGTCTTATTAAAATTCTGGGACGACCCCGCCGCTACCACTCTTATCTCCGGCAATGAATATTTGCGAGAGGCGTGAATATGTTGAAATTTTAATACAAGGTGTCGCAACTTTTATTATAAAATTTCTGAGTTTGCGAGAAATTTGCATCTGTCTCTCTTTTTAATTTTCGGTGTCAAATATGACGGTAGAAAAAAAACCTGGAATTAATTAAACAGATTGAAATAGTGATTACTTTTTGCATCTTGATTTAACATGGAAATAGTAATGTGATTATTTCATGCATCTCGATTTATTTATATAAAAATCAAGAAATATATTGGAGCTTCAAGTTTTCTTTTTCGACGTAAGTTTGTAAGATTTATCACGGCTTTCTGCTTAGTGCTACATTTTTCTAAATGTATTGTGAAGATATATATCGTATTGCATTGAGCGCTTTCGACATCAGGAGGCTACATCATGATGCATTCCGCGGCCTGGATTGTGCATAAATGCAGGAATAGGGAGAGAGAAAGCGAGAGAGAGAGAGAGAGAGAGAGAGAGAGAGAGAGAGAGAGAGAGAGAGAGAGAGAGAGAAGAGAAAGGGGATAGGGGAAGAGAGATTCGATCAATGGTAATCGGAACGCCAGGCGGGAACAGTCTGACAATATATACATATTTGCATAATGTACCGAATATTACCAATAACGGGACCAATCGACTGATCGTAATTCTATAGCGTAGAAAATACTATGCATTAACCGAACCGCCCACCGCCGACTATGGCTTTTGAATCAGTCTAATTTCATCTGACGCATCGATATTACATCCGATGAGAATGAAATATTTATAAGCAGCACTCAACTATTTCTAGTTAACGTTAACGTCACGAAGTGTTATAGTTCAGTTCGATATTTCGAGAAATGCTTGCGAGAAATTATTTTTGAAAGCTCTACAGTTTTACAGAAATTATTCTTACGCCTTTATATCCGGAATGTGTCATGTGTTATGATTGATGAACTATCTATATACCAGTATATTACTGGAAACTATTACGTTTTTTTATATGGTTATATCCTATTGCGTTACTAGGAAATATCATGACTAACATCGTTACGACATACGCGGACGAGGGAGCGGTTAACGTAATTTTTTGCGTTAAAATTGTACCGCGGTGAAAAGATCCCGCGAAAAGAACATCGCGATCGTTTAACCCGGGGTCAAATGGCATGTAAAAGTCTAATTAAATACAGACAAAAATCGCGGTGTACCACTCCGGATCTTTTCCTTTATGAACGTGTTGCTTGAAAAGTTTTATTTGGAATGTCGACGCTTTCATACTTTTTATCGTAATAATATAAATACATGTCGCGCATATTTGCATAGCAGAAAATTTAAGTTTAATATTGCCAATGTTTTTGACATCGTTGGCTGCTCAAAACCGAATTACAGTGACATTATTAAATCTTCATCTAAAAGCAATGTAACAGCAACGATAATATAAACTTGTATTAATTGAAATGTGCTCTTTTACATTTCGCAATCACGATTGCAAATAATTACGTTTGAAGTGGTATTGAGATATCCCTATTTCAAATGTTTTATGCGTGTATGAAGAGTAGTAACAACATAACTCGATTAAATAGAGATTATGGCGAGAGAGAGAGAGAGAGAGAGAGAGAGAGAGAGAGAGAAAAAGAGGGGAAGCAAATTGGTTACCAGTAGAAATCATTGAAATATCGCCGCCTGATATATTCTATCAGGCACGAACAATTTAATCGGATTAGATAGAGATTAATAGAAAAAAATGACTTGTATTAAGTGCTGATATAGAGCTTATCAAAATTATACGTTATGGTCATACCCTCATTAAAGACCGATTGAGAGGATAACGCAGGAATAACGGAGCCCTAATGGCCGCGGGCTCGTGAATTACATTACAGTTGCGGGGCAATGACGTCGCTTTTACGTAGCGAGCCCGTAGACAATAAAACTTTTCCAAACGGCAGTTAACTTCCACAGGAAGTACCTACGAATCGATTTATGGCTCATCATGCTGTCCCCTGGCGCAGCGCGGCGAATGGACCCCGTTTGTGGGCCCGCGCGATTGTTACAGCTTAATAAACCACAAATTCAGCACCTCTAAAACAGAAGGGACAAGCACGACGCGTCATTACCGCGTTCGATCTCTCGTTTAGCCGTTCGAATAGCGGAATTATCATCGGTCGAAACGAGAATTACCGCTATTCGCGATTTTCATCGGTTTCACCGGCTGTCAAAATCCATTTTGCGATCACGGTTTATTCTCTCTTGCTTTTATCCGCTTCGTTGCATAATTTTTAGAATTTCCTTTAATATTCCGCTAATAATTTATTTTGTGATCATGGCATTCTGTTATCATAGCTTTAGAATTGCAAAGAACCGCCCGCGTTAAATATTTTATTTTTACCGTGCAATTTCTGATATTTTTAAACATTTCGAGAAAAAAAATATCCCGCCGATGGTATGCGGTAACCGTGTCAAGAGCTATTAATGTGCGAGTATTGACCGTGATGCACCGTAAACACATTGCCGCCGATAAACGGCCGAAACGTATCGAACTAAAATTCAGCGTGATGATATTTCGCGATACGAAAATAACGTTGAAAATTCCGATGCACTGGGCATTATCACCGCGATGGATCGGTCGTCTCTCTCTCTCTCTCTCTCTCTCTCTCTCTCTCTCTCTCTCTCTCTCTCTCTCTCTCTCTCTCTCTCTCACTCACTCACTCACAGTCTCGCCGCATAAAAATAAATGGAAAAAAAAAAAGATGCAACCTCTGATCTGCGGTCTGACATATTGGTTTAACGGTCATGGCGTGAAAAATGTGCGCGCATAAATGTACACGCGAATCGCGAGAGTGAAGAGTTACGATCGTAAGCGCGTGCACGATGGGGAGTCGATGCATTTCCCAGCAGCTCGGTGCAAATCGGCGGCCAGCCGCTGCCTCGGATAATCGTAATGACATCTTCATCGCACACCGGTGTATTACCGTCCCTGACGATGATAATGTGCCGATTGATATAATTTATGACGCACGCTGCGTGACTAATGTCAGTTTCATTCACGTCGCCGCGTTGCCGTAGCCTTGGGTTTTATTTTTACGAGACACTTCGCGACTTAATATTCTCTTCGGGAAAGATACTTAGTCGTAAATTCTTCGATAAATATTACCACGTATATATAGTTACGTTTCCAAAAGTTGAGATATTTATCGTGGAATTATTTTTTTTTTTGCGAAGTGCAAAAGGTATCTTATAATATAAATATTTCGATATCTTCCTTGGATTAATAATTATTTTTTTTGTTAGAAGCGCAGAATTGCTAAATATAAAAACTGTGTAAAATTGAGGTCGAGGTCTAAATTAACAATCGAGACTTTTATTTTAACCAGATTTTAAAAACGAAGCGGGATTAACTAGGCGTACTCTGTCATTAGCGCCGTTATGAGTGTCTCCTTTCATCAGCTCGCTCACTCGCCACCCACTGCACGCGAATGATTTACAGAAGTTTGTAACACTCCCGCCGTTGCCGTGCGCGAGTGATGTATTTTTAACGCGCGGCCGCTGCTTCGCCATGTTTCCCGACGGGACGCGAAAGTCTCGCGTGAAACTTTTTTATCCGCGCGCAGTTATTCGCTCTCGCGAAACTTTCGACGTACCGGTGGGGTCTTAAGACAGATTCCATTTACCGTATCTTACCGCACGATCCTCCAAGGGATTAAGGCTATGGTATATCAGTCGCGCCAACGAAACATAAATCCGCATCCCTTTCAGCCGATACGTTTCCATCTAGTCGCTCGTGCCCTCATAAAAAAGATACATATTTTTTTCTTTGTATTTTCGACGTCTCTCTCACTTCGCGTGCGGAGCACATTGCGATATATGGGATCACTTTAAGGATGAGACTTTGATGAATCTGAAATCAACTTTTTCTCAACGGGGGAACACAGGGTAGGAGATATCGATGATTCTCAAATTGCAAACGAGAGCTTTGCATAACTTTTCGCAAATTAGACTTTGGAAGTATAACTAAACGAAGAAGTCACATTTTTTTTATTTTTCGGATTTCAAGTTTGATTATATTGAATGGATTAACTTATTGTAATCTAGAAATTACTGTCGCCAATACAATAAAACACGGAGAGAAACATCTCTGTTAATTCGAGATGGAGGAGTTTTTATATAGAGAATATTTAATTTTTCGACGCTGATTCAATTTATGTGTATTACTTTTTAATTATCTCTCTCCGTTGAAAAAGTTTTTGTGTTTTTGATTACGTTGATCATATCGGATTAGTAATTTAATAACTTTCATCGGTTTCATTTAATAAATTTCGCGACGAAGGAAAGCTGTACAATGTATCGACGTTTCAAAGAATCCCGATCTACGTTCCGGCTATTAATTGCACTTGAGTGGAATGGCGCGGGAGCAGCAACGACATATTGGCGAAATAATATCGAAATGGTCCGTACAAAGAGACAGAGCTACCATGCGGCATCTAGTTAGAGGATGGGTTCGTATCGAGTTTGTCTCTCCGCTTGTTCCCTCCACTCGTTTTCTTCTCCTTGTTCTTCTTAGCCCTTCTTCGGAAACGGGGAGAAATCAATATGGCCTCGTTGTGCTTCCGAGAACGATGTCGATACACTCGGTAAAGCGTGAAAACTGGCGTGTCGTACTTTCCGGCGCTCTTACAAAGTTTTTGTATTACGTCTCCGTATCCGGAGATAAAAAGAGAGAGAAGGAGAAGAATGGGAAGCGAGAGAGAGAGAGAGAGAAAAACTCCCTCAGGTTGAAACATACTCTTTCGACTCGGATCTTCTCTTTAATCGATCGTCTACTCACGGAAATGCCCGCTTCATATTCTGCGCGAACTTCTACTTACCCTGTTCGGAAAAGTTCGTCTCTTCTTTTGATCGCGATATCGAGATTTAACGCACTCTCTGACAGCGAATTGAACTTGTTATTTCGTGACGTATCGGGAGAAGGAGGCGAATTTTACTCCGAGTAGTTTATTATGTTTAACTCTCTGAAACTGATATTTTTTTTTTTTTTTCAACGAATTTGCCTCTTCTTTGCGATCCTCGAAATAACGCACGCGTTGAAAAAAATTTCTATCGAGAAATCGTCAATTTATTTATTTATCCGTTGTTAAGAGGACGTAACAGGTACGTGGAAATGCATCTCATGTTTTGCAAATTGTTATCGTTGTTCTTCGAGCACAGCAGCGGCTACGCTGCCGTCATCTTCTCGTTTTCACAACTCTCGAATTGCAATCCTGTTTCGCATTCATCGAATGTAAAGCGGAGAGTGGTTTTCAGAGCGCGGTGCGGCGGCTTTCGAAGTTTGGCCATGGTGGCAATTAGCGATGGCATAAATTGAGACAGAACGCGACGGATGTCGGCGAGAATGTTGAGCAGCGCGGCTCGTCGCCGAGGAGGTAGGCGCTCATGAATATGAAACGAATATGAAACGAGCCCTTTTGTCTCCCGCGTGTCCTGCATCGATCGTTACGCGCATCCCGCAAACTTGATAAGACTAATCTCGCTTCGTCTTTCGCGACCAAAATTGGTCTCGTTGTCTATAGCCGAATCGGAATCTCTTTTTCGAGTCTGTTAAACTCTTCTCACGATAAGGATACCTTATATGTGTTGTTGCACGTGTTTGAATAAGATAAATAGATTTTACGTCAGCTTTTACTATAGCTGACAAGGAACTTGATTTACAAAACTTCTCTATCTCACTCATCCATCCATTATCTCACCTTATCTTATATAAAAGTTTTTATATGATATAAAAAAAATGAATTTTATATATATATATAAAATAAATAATGTGTGTAAGGTATAATTAAAAAGAAGAGAAAGATGCTAAAATAGCTAATAAAATTCAATATATAGCTATTTCTGCTCTTCACAGTTAAAAATAAAAAAAAAATAGTTATGTTTTAAGGTTATTAATGTTATTATTTATAGATATAAAATAATGGTATTATCTATAGATATAAATAAAATATGTATAATTATTGACTATTACGTAATTTTCTCTCTTCTTACGAGAGATCGCTCTTTTTTTTGTGAGGCATATATTTATAACCCATTATGGAAGATTGACCTAGATACTTTGGCCGTTATGTATCTCGTTTCTCGAGAAAATGCCCTTTATCGTTTCGTTGAAAGGACAGAAGAGTCAAAGTAAACCACCTCGTCGACCGGGGAATTTCGATTTTACGTTTATTGCTGGAAAATAAGAAACCGGGGTAACAGCGCCCTCAGGGTGATGATACCTCCGGGTAATATCGCCATGAATTCGAGCTCTGGCCGTTATCGTTAAAATGATAATTAAATCTTGCAATAAGATACTTTTTATATTTTCTTCCGTAGTGAATTTAATAGTGGCAGTCTCATTTCATTATGCGTCAACAAATATAATTGTGAGTGAATAATACTTTAACTAAATAATACTTTAACTAAATAATAAATTAAATAATATTTTTTTTCTCGTTCAAAACTCTTTTTAAGTCTTTCCTTCGCTCCGGAAGGATTAGCAAGGAATGAAAATAATTATAATAATTTAATATAATTTAATATAATTTTTTCAGCATTCATATAATAAAGTTTCCGTATGTTCGAATTCAGACTCAACCGCACCGAATTAACCGGCTGGTTAATTACTCGACTGGTTTATCTCTTAATTCGTATTCGTGAAATCGCGTAAATCGCGTTTTAGGACTCCGCAGTGGTTTCAGAAGCTACTCTAGGAGCTTTCACGCTGATAGAGACGTGCGATATTAAGAAACCCCACCGCGACCATTAAAGGCGCGTCTTCTTCGCGCGGACGCAATGTCTTTAATTACAAAGATACGATTAGTACGCGACGTCGGCGGTTTAGTGGCGACGGTGTAATTAACGCAATATACCCGGCGACTATAATTCCGCGAGTCACGGTGGAACTATCTCTTGCGAGAGGCACGGATATTTAAGCTGCCGCGGCCATTACTGCGTTAGTGCCAGCGATAAAATCTTGATAGAGCAATATTATTCAGGTAATTTCGCTGTCTCGTATCAACGAATCGACGAATCGTTCGTGTGCGGCCGAGTTGGGGATCCGACCCTCCGCATGCTCCGTCAAAGGACGGTTATAGCGGTGCTTGCAAAAAAAGAATTTAGAT
Source organism: Pogonomyrmex barbatus (assembly GCF_055798465.1). Lineage (NCBI taxonomy): Eukaryota > Metazoa > Arthropoda > Insecta > Hymenoptera > Formicidae > Pogonomyrmex > Pogonomyrmex barbatus. The sequence goes on from NW_028297098.1 coordinate 15,949,482, forward strand.
TCTTCACTTTCGACACGATGATAATTTTAGCTTACATGCTGTTCCATGTAAAAAAAAAAAAAAATCTCAAAATTATTCGTGCAAATTTTTTTCCCTATATCGATCGTCGCCGTATTCACCGCGGAACTCGCGATAAGGAGAAAGCGCACGACTTCTGAGACACCGTCGAAAATTGGCGCGCGATATGTGCTGAGCGGATTAAAGTCAGCATGACGACACGAGAGAGCCCGTTGAATAATCGAGCGCGAAATCCCTGACTTAGAGAAGGATGATCGTTCTTCTTCGTGAACGATATTCCCTCTCGATAGTGACTCAATCCCGAGCGCGATCACGATTTTGTCTATTTCCGCAGCGATTTCTATGCAAATCGGCTTAGGAATCAAGCATCGCTTCTTCGTGGGCGATCGAAGTCGTTGAAACGACAATCCGATATCTCTCACCTTGTCATGCTTTTCGACAGGCCGATCCGACGATCAATTTTAACATTTTCATCATTCCATATTAGATACAAACTTACCGCTTCTATTTATTTTTTCTAACGCTTTGATCTGTAGATCAAAGAGGGACCAATCACAAATCGCAAAAGTATTTTAACTCATTAAAATTATATCGCAAAAGATTAATAAATCAGAATAAAGAGAAAAGAAAGAATTTGTAAGACTTTTATTATTTATTTATTTATTTATTACGAAATCTTATTATGTTCTTATTATGTTCTTATTTCCGTGAAATAATTCTGTATTCCTGAATTTAATGACTTGTCCTTAAGTGAACATTGATTCAAGATTATCAATCGATTTATCCATTATCCATTATCTACGTTTGCAAGACTAAAGTCTAGAAACCGTTTCTACTCCGCAATTCCATTGCCATTAGGATCGTTCGGAATGACACAAGACGGTCGCGTGCTGTATCTAATTTACACAGATGTCTGACGTATACCGGAACGTGCGTCGTAGAAGTTTGCACGGTAAACGACACGTGGTGTTGTCGACGGCAATCGCAAATAAATCGCCGGAATTAATTGGTAACGGTCACGGTATCGCTAATTGCGCGTCTAAAGATTCTTAACGACGGGCAAGAAGGAATTCCCTTTGACACTCGAACCCCCTTTTACGAGTGCAGAGGCGGACAGGAAGTGACACTTCTTGATCCAACAAATTTTTTTTAAATCATCCACCTGTACATTCGATCGATTTCCGTCATGGATACTGTAGTAGCAGCGCCGTTAACTACTCCATTGAATGACTTCGGAATGACTGCAGTTTCTATTCACTTTAATGCACGACGCGATTCATGACTCACTCGTACGCCTGCGGTCGTAAATCCATGGATCTGTAGATCCATAATAGTAATTAATAGCGTGATGTACACGTCCTTTCGTCTTGAGCTTCGAGATAATGTATCTTGAATTCTCAAGCATGAAAGATAGTATCGTAGAAAGATACCTTATCTGGAGAAATTCGCGATTAACTTGAAATAAATTTAAAGTGAACAGTATTACATTACAAAATATGAATTGCTCATTTAACATTGCTTTAATTTTTAATCTTGATTATTGATATGTTCAATGTATATAATTTATGAAGTTTATTATATAATAGGAAATCTATCATATCTATTAAATATGAAATGATTTGCTAATAATTGAAAATAATTGTATTTTTATATTTTATGCTTTTCGTTTTTCAATTTTTTAACTTTTTTTATTATCCTTTTTAATAATATACATTTATTTCTAACAGAAGACTTTCTCTTGCGTGAACATTTTTTTAAATATTATATATATATATATATATATATATATAATAAACATTTATTCACGCATATATGTAAGCTTTACTCGCAATAAATGCCACCCGTGTATTTGTATTCTCGCGTGCGAAGAAAGAACCGTTACATTGCGAAATAGCTCGAAAAGCTTCGTTTCACGTTTATTTGACGTGGCGGAGAATCTTTTTATGAGGAAGTGGGATTATTGGGAAATATTGATGCCAGCTTCACAACACGGAGGATCAATCTGATCCGCGAGCTCGACATTTTTCTTCTACGACCGTGTCACTGTCCGCACGGGCTCTATTATTTATACAGGGCCGACCCGAAAAGTTGGACGGAGATTAAAACGTCGAGTCTGACGTCGCGGGAAACCGGTAGCAGCGTTTGTAAACGATTTCGTCGCGATAACGCGCAAAACGCGGCGCAGTCGAAATTTTTATCACGGCGCAGCGAGGCGTCCTGAAATTTTGATTACTCGGGCTTTTTGCGGAACGCTGTCAGCTTTATCGGGGTAAATTCGATCGGGAAATACGCCAGGAAACATATGTACGTAGCTCGATGGCGCGGCATGATGATCACTCTCCGCCCGACAATTGCTTTCGCTTTTTTTTTATTTTTTTTTATTTTTTTTTTTTTTTTTTTTTTTTTTTAGCATCGAATCGAATGAATTTTCACGCTTGGAAATAATTTGATTGAGTTTTGTTAATTTTGCATTTATAACTCTTTATATAGCGATCTCTTGTGCGGAAAGAAAGCTTAAAAATTAATTTAAGAATATAAAAGAATAATTGTAATTCAGCGAGAGAGCTTTATCAGCGATGTAATTTTGACAGTTCTTCAATCTCAAGTAAATATTCACGAGACGTCGTGAAGACTCGCTCAAGGGAAGGGTGCGAATCTCTCTTAAATGTAGCGATAATGTCATACCCCCCCAATGTAAATTATACCCGGCAATTATCACCCAGGCCGGATGGGTGCGTCTGGTTGTAAGCGCGCACCGCCTGGTTTCTCTGCTGCTTGGTTGCATCCACGGTAGTAAATCGCAAACATAGGCCGCGCGCGGTTCTGGGAGCAGTGTCTATGGGGGAAGGCAAGAACATACGTTCTCGTTCATCCTAATTCCAGAACGACGGCGCGAGACGACAAATACGCGCGTATCTCTCCGATGGCGTGGATATACGCGCCGAGCGAGGTTACCATTTTCATAAATCCACCGTCGTCGGCCTTAATTGCAATTTGCTGCCACGCAGTCGCTATGGCGTTTCGGTTAAAATGGCACATTTTATTGCACGCCATCAGGACGCTGCCAAGGATCGGACGCGCCGAGCAAACGAGCGTTAGGCGCGACTCCTGCTGCATCGATCAAAGGACTATAATCCACTCTGGCAGTATTGCATATTTTAAATGAATTGATGGTATAGGATACAAACTGGTGCGAATATACTCATTGACATCGCATAAATTGCATTATATATATATATATATATATATATATATATATATATATATATTAAAACATCTACCATTATATATATATATATATATATATATATATATATATATATATATAATGGTAGATGTTTTTAAAATATGCGACAAGCGAAATTAAGAGCGTAAGCTCAACGCAACTATTTTCCATTGTACGCGAGAAAATTGAATCTTTGTTCTTTTTTCTCGAACAACGCCTTTGGAAAAATAAAAATCAATTGTCAGTGCTTTTCTTTTGCAAGTTTAAGATTTAACACACATTAAAAAAGTTTATTTTTTAAATAAAAAAGATAAATAAATTATATTAGATTCTACTAAAAAAATTAATTCCGGAAAAATCGTGAAAAAATGGCGTTAATCGCGAAAAACGAGAGTTATTTTCAACGGAATTTCGCCAACGCGATTGTAGATGACACAGCAAATGCATGCAGTATAAATCGAACGAGTCGGTCCTAAGGCGAAGTTGTTTCGTCTGGATTCTTCTCTCACGAGCTCGAGCTTTATGTTAACACTCTCTCTCTCTAATGTGGCTTCAAAGATTCACACGATTCGTCTAGCCATGTTCTTTAAACAGGAATTTTTATAGACCGGCAGGACAGTCCGCCGTCCCGCTGCAGGTTAGATGTCACATGCTTATTATTTATTCATCCTTTTGTAATTTTTACCGATATGATGAGATATGAAATGTCAAATAGAATTCAAATTAGAAAAAATTTTATAACTTTTTTAATTTTTATATATCCAAACTTTTATTGTGATCCGTAAAAATAGAATTTATCGAAATTAAGAATTTCTTCGATGTCGTAAATCGTGACAGCTCATGATGCTTGGAAATTTTGCAAAACAAAGGATCGAACAGCCTATCGCTACAGTTTATTTGAAATCTAGAATTTATTTCCGATCGCTACATTTGGAGTTTGTTTACCGACTTCTGCCGGTAAACATTTTGTAGCGCAACGTTGTTTTGCGACCTATTCGGAGTTCGTTGAGCTCCCCGAGTTAAGCCTCCGCGATTCTCGCTTTCGCTTCCGAGACATTAGTACGCCGTTGCGAGTATACCGCGGCGGCGGTACCGCAAGCGTAACGCAAGCGAGCGAGCGGGCAACTGCGAGCAAGCAGCAAATTACCCTCGGATCATTTCCAGGATCTCTGCCTCGTGATGTACGAGACGCGATTTCGTTCATTCCGTCCGTGCTCCGGGTCTCTGGTTTTCTTGCCGCGAAACACGCCCAGGTGTAGTAAACCACCGCTATGCTTTTCTCTACCCTTTTCTCCGCAGCCGCAGCAACCTCGTTAGCGTACACGCGCTAGGTGCATTTAGATCCTGAACCAGCGCGGTGTTAAATCGTTACTTTGATTGCGTGCGCGCATCCCGGCCACGTCGGGAGGCGCGGCATTAAAGCGAATTTACGCGGCTGCATTCGAGCGATGAGTCGTTCAGAATGAAATCATCGCAGGCGGAAAGGATATCGTGAATCAGGTGGGCAAGGCGTTCTTTGAAAATCGGCGATCGGCGCGCGATGAGGAAGGCGCATTTATTCGCATTGTCCCTCGATCCGGGATAGGTCATTCGAGAGTGAAATCATGCAGTTGAAGTAAAACGATAATGAGAACGTCGCGATTCCGAAAAGAGGATTGCGGTAACGATAAAAATAGTAACGATTCCGGATATCTTCCGATATCTTTTCCGATATTTGTGTCCGTAATGTGACATTATTTTTATCCAATCTGCAATAAAATAGTAAGATAGCGATCATATTAAAATTGACAGGTTTTATCTTGACAGATATCACTAATGATGCATGAACTTTTTTCTGTCGCAAAACGAAGATGTGAAAACGCCTTAAGAGAGATTTGATTCGGTGCAAACCTCTCCGGTTATGCACGGTCGCTTTTTCGCACGGTGTGAATTTGAGTAACGCCGCGCCTCTCATTCCCGGCTTCTCTCTGATGTCGTGCATGCGGCTTCTTATTCGGTCTCTCGTCCCTTAACGAGGCCGAAAGTGTGCGAGAGAGCGTAGGGATAACGCGGGAATTAAGAGGGATAAATGGGTACGGGAAGAAGCATATCCCCAGCCGCGCTTCTAATGAAGGCAACATACGTGGAAAGCGAGAGATTTTTACCTCGCTGCAACTCGCGACGATGGTAAGAGAACCTGGTGCGCAAATGCGAAATGTGCGGATTACACACGATTACGACCGGAACGCAGTGCTTCCTTCATTGTTGATTACCTCGCCACTGCAACCTTTGCTACATATCAGTATAATGCATAAGGAAGATTGATGAAGGAAGGAAGAAGTCGTAGTACTTCCTTACTGAAGGCTGAATTATCTACTATGAAATGTGCATTATTATCTTTATCAATTTATTGATATTATTAATTTATAATTTTGAGCTTGATAATTCTTTTGCGAAATTTGTTACGGTTTACTGTCATTCTTTGTGACGACGTTGGGAAAACAAAATGCGCCGAAAGTAGAGATTCTTTGTTTTTGCCGGTATAAAGAAGGGAAAGGAGATAAGTCATCTTTCTTGTCGTCTGCAATCGGAAATTGCTATTTATCGGGACTTCGCAGTTGTCTTACGTCTTACTGCAGTTTCATATAACTGCACGTTTATATTATCGCGTTTTAACACGCCTTTTCCGCAAGGCTGATCATTTGTTGTGCTGCGAGACGGTAATAATGCGTCGTTGACCGCGATCCGGTGTATTCTCGTGCGTAAATGCACGAAACTGCTGGAGCTTTTGCGAATCAGCCAACTGGCGACGATATTTCTGCGTGACAAGCGTGCAAGCATCGCGATACGACTGCCGTGATTTCGCGGTCAGTTCGCAGGATTAGATTCGGCGAATTAGATTCGCTCGCGCCTTTCCCACGGAATTATACAGAATGATTCTGGCACAAATGGGACGGGCTATCTCCCGTATCTGAGGTAGGAGAAACGGTAAAGAAAGATATTGCACGGTTTAGTAGAGATGTAACTTCTTACGGCTATGTTCCTCTCGCGGAGATTCAGCAATGCATCTACAAGGTACAAGTTTCTTAGAAAGTCGTTATTTTCTTTAATGAAACTGAGTATTCTTTGATACCCGATGATTCTTCCAGTCTTTTTTCCGTCGAAACTGAACCCGAGATCGAAAGATATCCATCTCCTTTCCCTTTCTTATGCAATAACAAAGAATTACGATAAATATCAATTAATTTTTATTTAGTTTCAAGTGAAAGGAATGAGAGATAAAAATTAAATATATTTTCATGTTTAATCTCGCGATGTAGTTACAAAAACTTACCCACGTTAGAGTCCAAGATCGAAAGATCATGCTTGATAATTTAATTTCTCCGGGCGCCGTCCGCCGTCATCTTCCGACACGTACAATCTTTATCATCATCACCCGCTAATGACTCGCCCGAAAATAACCGCGTTAAATTTAGCGGGGAAGCAATTTCCGACACGTCACATGTGCACGCTGCTACTGTTAACGGGCATGTAACGGGAGAAAACACGGGTGGCAGGAACTTTCCTCGGTTCTCGGCGGTATGGCAAATGTTTGACTAACGTAGAAATAACAGCGCGGACAAAGAAAACTCGGGCGAAACTTTATCGCTTCAGCAAACATTTAATTAAATCAACAGCCGTTTTCTTAAATCAACAACAATTCAAGTTGAAAACAAGGTAACGCATGCCGCAGCGATGCCGCGCCGCCTTCTTCTTCGCAATATTGCAGTTATCCTTAAAAGGGAAATTGGAACACGAATGTGTACTTCCAGATTTCTCTTCGGCATGCAAATGTAACGAAGATGATCTTTGAATAACGATTTACGCGGAGATTTATTTATGTTACTTAGAATTCGGGATTATCTTCGATGAAAATAAAGCACGAGTGCTTGAGGAAACTCCAAAAGAATTACTTAAATTCAATCATTACACAATTACAAAATCATTTATCGCTTTTAAGGGTGATATAAAAAAGGCTTGATATAAAAATTTTTAATCAGCATAAATCATAGATTTCTTTCCTTAAAGAATATTCTGTGATTTATATATCGCAGCTGGTAAGAAATCGCTCCTTCCGATCTCGATCTCGTCGTTTCCTCCACCTCGTAAAATTGACGTCAGCGCAGAAAAAGGGGTCCTATAGATAGAAAGAAGCCCGCTCATGAAAGGTTACGATACCCCTCCTTTTACCGCGCGAGAGATCGCGAGAGATCGCGGGAGATAAAACTCGGAGGCGATCGAAAAATACGGCACGGACACCCTCGGCGTTGCTGGTCGCAAATTCGTTTTCAATACCGCAGAGTCGTGTCCGAATGCATTAGTGCCCCCAACGCGCCCCTTCCTGCAGGAACGACACTCGGGGGAGGTCCTTTTATTTTCAGGAGCACACACACACACACACACGTATAACACACGGCGGCCACCGTATACGCGGTATGTTAGCCGGCCATGGCCGAAAAAAACCGTACGCGCACTAACGACTCACTAAATTTCATCGTGCTCGTACCCCGCGGCGCCGTCTTGCTTTTTTAATTCGTTTCGCTTTTATTTCACCTCCCGTAATTCTTTGCGATTTTTTCGCGTCGCTTTTGCGGCTTGCTCGCGCCGTCGTGCTCGCTTCTGGCCAACCGCCTTTCGCTCGCTCGTTTCGCACACGTGGACATATTCGTAGGATCTTCTATTTGAAATGTTCCGAACGTGGCTGGGTTACACCCGAGAGAAATTTGATGTAAAAAAAGTTTCCAAAATTTTTAACAATAATTTAGAAAGAAAGGCTCTCCCAGAGAAAGAGTTTTCCATTGTGTTCGTTAAAGTATTTGATATTAAGAGAATTACATTCCGAGAGTGTAACAATCGATTTTTATTATAAGGAGAATTTAGGCTGTAAATTGCCAAGAGATCCGTCATTACAAGTATTTTCCTAACGTTCTACGGTAATAATAAAAGATATTATTTACTTCATAACTTGAATTACGCTTTCCCTTTTTTGTTTTCTTTTTCTTAAAGAATATTTGCTTTTCCACGGAATTACATTGGATGCCTTAGTTTCAAGATCTAAAAGAAATATCTAGAAGGACATTTACATTTAGCATCCCACGCGACTGCAAAAAGTCGCGATGCAACTTACTCGTAGTCTTCCAAGCAAGAGAGACATCTTACTTTGGAAAGCACACACAAAACGCGACTAATGCAATTTACGCTCGCGAGGCAATGTGGCACAAAAAGATCTTCATCGCGCCGGGGATTACCGCGCTGCCTCGTATCGTCTGTTGTTTGCAACATCTTCCGCCTTTCGCACGGGGAAAACGCAGCGCCGTTGTTGCTAACATTGTTTAGTTTTTTCTTACGAGTGATCTTGTTTTTCGCCCTTCTGAACTTTGAAAGTCTCGCCGATCTGCGAGTGAGAGGAAAAACGGAAAAAATTCCGCTTCGCCATTATGAAATAAAAGTAGCCGCAAATTTCAATGACCGTCCTCGGCAGGGAAAACCCGGAGCTTCCTGATATCGCGGCGCGCCAAAGCTTTGTTCCATAAACTGGGATACGCGTTTTGTCGTGAAAATAAAGGCTGAGAGGCGGAACGAAAATTCAACCTGGCCATTTTTGAGCGCGCGCGCGCGCGCGCGCGCGTGTGTGTGTGTGTGTGTGTGTGTGTGATGAGAACCTTCCCGCAACACCTCCGGAAAACACTTCTATCGACGCCTCTCCCCGTATACAGCTATTCTCGTTATTTTCGTGTGTGCGAATTTTTATATATCGTCTCCATTCTTCGCGCCTTTAACCTCTCAAGTGTTAGAAAATATATCCGCTTTTGTGTCAAAAATGCTTTCAATAAACGTCATTGTACGAAAGTTCTAAAAATATCGTTTTTTTTACGTCACTGAATTCATATCTGAAAGCAAATAAAGCAAAAGTATCTTTAATTTAAAATGAAAAGGTCATTCAATTTTACATTTTATGAGAGATTTTTATCTGTCCAAATACAAATTTTCGAACAATATCCATTGTTTAAATTTTTAATTCTGAGATAATCTCAAAAATACGATGTGTAAAATACGAAAAATTGTATTGATGTGTAGAATACAAAATCACTGATTTTTTTATTTATACCTTCTAAATCATTAAAATGCGAAGTTCCATCTATTTGCGGCTGAAAATGCTCTTAAAACAACGCGAGCATCAATAATAATTAATGGATTAAATAGTGTACACGCTCCGAAAGAATCCGTGAGAGAATTTGTAAAGTTTCCAATAACATTTATACTAAACGCGCGAAATTTTCCTACATCGGCGAAAAACATTTCCGAGACTTTTTTATCACCGTGAGAGAAGCTCGATGAGCCGATGTATGCACTCGTTTAGAGCGTCATAATGTTTTTAATCTCGCCGACAATGGCGGCGTCTCTATGGGGAACCGTCAACCTTAGGACCCGGTTGTCGGACGCCAGATGAGACGAGAGGTGAGCTCATTTTCCATTTTCACGTCCGTGCCGTTACATACACACCGCCGTTGGCTCGCTCGTGAAACGGAATATTCATCGCGGCGAAACGTTACGATGCTGGCGGATCGTGGGTACGTTTTTGAACCGCCCCGGCATGAAATTTGAGCGCGCCGGTCTCGGGCCGCGGCCGGCTTCGAACACGCGCGCTGATAATTCCCGAGAGATAAGTTGGATCCCGGCTTATCGTCATTTTATCGCCCGCGTAACATTGTTACGAATTAACCTCGCAGATAAACATCGACCGCGGCGAAACGAGTTTAGCACGACTGACAGTTCGCTATGCGGCTAGAGATGGATTAACGTCCTACATTTTGTCCTGCTGTTTTCGAGTCGATGTCGCCACGCGCGAGACATGGCTATGATCTAATAGATATTATATTTTTTATGTTGATACAAAAGGAAAATAAAAAAAAAAAAACGGAAATAGAAGTTAAAAAAAAAATAAAAGTAAATTAATGTACGTATGAAGATAAGGATTTGCTATTTTATGTACTTATTATTATTTATTTGAGCGCTGACTTTTAGAGTAGAAAATCTAAGTGCATTTTTATATTATTAAGATTAAATTATTTTTTTGTTATGATTTCTTATAAGACTTGTACTGTGCAACATTGATTAAAAATCGACGCTGTACTGATAACGGAACAATCCATATTTCTGACTTTTGCCCTAGAGTGCCGTAGAGTGTTAACGCTGTTCAAAAATAAAAGGAGATTTTCAAAAAGCTGAGAATGTCAAGGAAGATTTTTCCTTCCGCTCGGACGTCCGCGATTCGATCCTGGCAAGCCGATTATTCGTAGTATCTGTGATCCGATCAATGCACCTGAGACCCGCAGGAACTGCGAGTGTCGCCGGCGGCTTAATGAATGTTACCTCTCGACCTGCACCGGGCGGAGAGAGTAAGAGAGATTAGAGAGTAAGCGAGACGACGGATACGGGCGGGCGGATCAGGCCTCGGCCACGCGCTGAGGAACAATAACTTGGCCATCGTGAGCTGACGTGAATGCGGCCGGGGCTATTAATGTCCGATAATACGCTGTCATTGAATCGCGCGCGGACAATCAGCCCGCGGCCGGCCGTAATTTATGCGCGGCATTATGGCCGATGTATGCGGGAAAGAAGAGGGAGCCGAACGGCGCCTTCGCCATGCACACGTCAATGGCTCGCTAATGAAACAATACGATCGATGCATCATCGAGATTCTCCCCCATTCTCCCTCTCTCTCTCTCTCTCTCTCTCTTTCTCGCCACGTATCTACCCGCCCGCCTCGCGATCCGTGTCTCTGTCTTTTCACCGATATTCCGCGCTCTTCGATCTTTCGCCCCCTTTCTCTCAGTGAAGGTTCAATGTATCTTTGTCCGCTGATGGCAAATTCGAGCAGTTTAACTACGTATAATTTCCGGGATGCGATTGCGAAGGATTGCTCTCGGGTCAGCATCGTGGAGAAAAACAACGTTTGATACGTTCACTATTGCGGGCGAGCGATTAATAAATATTTTTTTAAAAACATATACGGTGAAGAGAAAGACTATTAATTAAGCGATCACACATGAGATTATACAAAAATGAGATTATATATAACTTCAAATAAAAAATGTTACAATAAATAAGGAGTTTGTATTAAAATGCAAACAATTGCTGATTAAGATCTATTGTTGAATAATAAATTTTTGATTTTTAAATGCAATAAATTTTCACTAAGCTTGTCACAATTTTTTATGAAAATATGGAATATGTTTTTAGTGTCGTATCTCGGAGAGAAAATATATCTATGTATCGCGAAGCATTTTCACGTACATTTTTAAGAGTATTTTGCTGATTTTGTATTCGAATAATTTTTTATCGTTATTTACAATAAAATAAGATTTATTTAGGTAGGTATATTATTCAATTTCAAGTTGTTTTTTTATAAGTAAAATTTTTATACGAAGTAAAATTGAAAAATGTTGTTTTGTAAAATGAGATTAAATTAAATATAGATAAAAATATATAAATTTTAAAAAATTTAAGAATTTTATATTTCACAAATATATATAAAATTTATAACATTCTTCAAAGAAATTTCAACTTGCTGCACAATTTATTAAAAAAATTCTGGCACGATAATTCAGGCGTGTTGATGGCGATAATTTCGGACTATTCTCTTCCGCTTCTCGAGATACAGATTTAATCATCTGATGTCCCTCTATCACGATTCGGCGAAGTAAGCATGACGGGCAGCCCGTTCCGTTCCGCTCGTTCTTACGCTCGCGATCAACGAAGTCGCTGTGTGCAGTGCAGCATCAGTCCTCACTGCACACATTGGCCAAGATGACATTGCAGCTCCGGTTGTTCCGCCCTCTCCGCTGCTGCGTCGCATCGCGTCGCGTTGTATGTAATACATTGTTGCATCTCGCACGTATGCCGTAAATCATATGCATCGCGCCGCGTAAGCCTTGAAAACAGCGGGTGCGCCCGCCACGAAGAAATGAGAAAAAAGAACGCGAGAGAAAGAGAGAGGGACGAGAGAGAGAGAGAGAGAGAGAGAGAGAGAGAGAGAGAGAGAGAGAGAGAGAGAGAGAGAGACGAGAGAGTCGCATCGTTGCTCGTGTGTGCATGCATCTTTTATACATCACCGTCCGTGCTTTCCTGTTGCACGCCTCGCTCGAGCTCGAATCCAAAAGCGAAACACTTTGCCTTTCCATCCGGCGTTAGCTCTTTACCTAAATCAAACTCGCGCAGAAGCCTAACAATTTCCGCTTCATCGGGTATCAAAAATAACTTTGATACTTTCGCGCAATTAATCGGCATGGCAAAATTCCTAGAGAATATTTACTCGTTATTAAACAAGATTAGCCTTACGATGAAACTTAAAAAGACAATTTTATTATTAAATATTGAAAAAATGATATTATTAATTTTTTATGAAAAATTGACAAATTTTATTTTATTAAAATTTTTGTCAAATATGCGTTAAATATCATTTTTCAGGTGATTATTTTCTTGTGCGATAATATTTTTTTGATTTGCGACAAAGTAAGACTCTTAAGCTATATGAAAATCGACGACAGAAGCAATAACGTAATTACCGCGTGTCGTAATCATAGTCATCGGCACCATAAATATGTAAATGTGTGCAATGTAAATGCTGCATTTTGCACGAGGTGATAATTACCATATCGCATTGACTTATTCATTATAGGACCACTAATTAAGGTAATTGTTCCAATGTTCAATTAAATTCAACGAAGAAGAGTCGAGTGACGCTTGCACCGATTACATCGTGATACGTTACCGTTGTTGGAATTATCGTTGATTGATAGCTGCTTCAATAAATACGATGAACTAATTGGATATCGCAATCAACGTCTGCGTTTTTATTGATTGCCGCGCCGTATTATTATACCGCACGCATCGCATTATTGCGTACGCGTGTACTTTGAAATTTTATATTGATTGACGATAAAACATTACTTTATATTCACTTAATAACTACCCGCCATAATTGATAGCGATAATTGATAAGAGAGATCGTTAAGCCGTTTGCGTTATTTATATATTTTAAACATTTACAAACATTTCACTTGATATGAATTGAGAAAAAATATTCTTGTACAAATATTAATAATTGTACTAATGCGGCAAACGCGCTGAGGAACTTCAACTTTTCGTTCAAACTTCTTTCAACTTCTTCGTTTCTTACCTCCCTCGCTCTCTTCGTTTAAGGAAGTGTTTGTGCATTATAAGACGTAGTTTATGCCAAAAGTGAGCTTAGCCAAATGAGAATTTATGATCTGCCGTGCCAAAAAATTCTCAGCTCGCCGCGCTTGAATCTTCCTCGCCGTTGACAGCATTACACGTGGCAGACCTGATGCACACACACACACACACACACACACACACACACACACACACACACACACACACACACACACACACACACACACACACACACACACACACAATATGTGTGCACACACGTGTGCACACATATTGGCGCGCCGCTTTATATATCTGCGAATCTAATTCCTTTCCTCTCTGCTTTATGAGAACGAATGGGTACGCCTTGCTCGCTCATTTCGCGAGCTTTCGCCGGAAGCGAGCTTAAAGAACACTACTCCCTCAATTCGGTACGATCTTCCTTTTCCATTCTTTACGAGCTCACCAGTGCATCTTCGCTATCTAACTTTTTATGTGCGTACCACGTGTCTTGGGAAAGCCGGCAGTTTGCAAAAAGAATTTGCGCTTTAATGAATTTGGAATTAAATCTTTCTTTACGAAGATTTAAAGTTCTCCTATTTGCCCATTGCAATTTTTAAAAATTTTTACCTGTATCTCGTGGAAGTTAAATTTTTCTGCTGTCGAAAAATTCACTCTAATTGAATCTCAGAGAATTTTCCCATGACAACAATCCTTGAAATTCATCTTGTGAAAATTTTTAACAGTAATATTTAAATAAACGGTATATGGTAAATGGTTCTACAACGCGCACAAGTTTAACTTGTGAAAATTTAATAGAGAAAGCAATTATTCGTAAACCCCGTTAAAGTATATTTCTCGTGACAATCTCCTAAAATTATGGATGAAATTTCATTTCGCGATAAGACGTAGCGAAACATCCGAAGGGGGAACATTTTGGTCGAAGGTAAAATAATGTAGGCAAGGAAACACAGGAGAAATACAATTCAGGGGCTTTCCGTTCTTCCCTTCTCGTTCGGAGGAAGTTTTAGGATTCTTCGTGCCGTTTGCGGGACGGCCCGTTCTTGCTGTTTTCAGCCTCTACCGTCACCACCACCACCACCGCTACTACCATTTCCTCCACCATCGCCACGATACGTCCCGGGGCGAAGTTTTAAATGACCAAGTTTCGCCGAGGGAGACCGATGCATATTTACGCGGGCGCCCGTCGTAAATTCGCGAACGAGATTACCAGATAAAAAGCAATATCGAGCGCGCGCGATCACGCCGGACGTTCGCCAGTTGAGTACAAAGTTGCCCCGCGGTGGCTTCCGGTAACGATGTTAGTTTATCGGCGGTAGCCGTGTAGCGTAGTAAATGCCTCCTCGTTCCTCGCGAGAAAGCGGATACCCCGGCTACCTGCCACTGGAAAAATGGAAGCGTGAAAAATGCATACGGTGATGCGCCAGCAGCGGGATAGATTTATCGACCGGTAAAGATACGAGGCATCGCGCTATTTAAATGGTAATGGAAACGCGGTTTGTATATAATGTTGAGCAGAAACGCGAATCATAAATTTTAGATAGAGTCGAGCGAGGTGTTACGCCACCTCGAAAGCGTGATACTTCAGCCGCGAATAATTTTTTTGACAAATTTGAACGTTTTAGATGAGGAGCGAGGAAGCTTTGGTCAGAATGTAAGAATAAGTATATGTATACGTTGAAAAGTATGAAATAACGTAATATCAAGTAATTGAAATTTATGAATATACTGATTCTTTCTCTCCTTCTCTCTCTCTCTCTCTGTTATTTCAAATTTTATTCAAGTAATTTTACAAGATATCTCGAAGAAAAATTGAATATCAGAGTGCTGTATTTTTCGATTGTCTTTCAATTTATCAATTTACTCGAAACCGCGATAATTAATTATAGAAACCTTTGGAATAAGTGATAATTTTCAACGAATTCTATTATCTCTCTTGTTGAAGTTTATCGCAGGTACCGGTGACAGGTGGAAGGATTTAAGCGAGGGCCTCTAGAGACGCGAAAGAAAAAGAAGCCTATGGTTTTTGCGAATTCACATTCGCGCGCAAATCGCGCCAGCGCTAATAACATTAACGGTCCGGCGAGATTAACAGTTATTAAGAAACGTGAGAAAACCGATGCTCAAATAGTACGCTGCGCGTACTCGCGCGAGTCGGATATCTTAATAGGCGGGATATGAATACGGTCTCGTCGCGGCCTCACCGGTAAATCCCGTCGTTCCGTCCCGGAGCGAACGGATAAAAAGATGACTCTTTCAAACGGGCGCACGCACAGCGCGCATATATCTCACGGCAAGAGGTACGTGTACAATATATACATATACATATACATACATACATATATTTTATATATATATATATATATATGCACGCGTGCCTGCATGCCTTCTATTCTCAACGTGCCAGGCATATGAAAGCGTGCCCCGCGAGTTTATCGTCGAATTGAAAAATCAGTTCGGAAATGAAGCGAGAGGAAACTTCGCGTCCGCGAGCTCGTGTAATTAGGAGTCTTTTCGGAGCGACGCCGAACCGCGCAATATTACGCGACATTGTTGACGAGGGAAATCTCGAAGGAAATCTCTGTCCGCGGTGACGAGGTGTATTATAGCTTTCGAGAGAGCTTGCACAACTGAATGGAGCTAACCGTAATCTCCGGTAATATTCGAGATTGTTCGAAACGGAGGAAATTTTTTTCTACCGGAAATTTCGATCCTAATACTGGTGGAGGCTGTACCGAGCGGAAGATAATTAATTTTGTACGATGCCTATGAATCGTCCAATAAAATTTATATGACATTTATACTGGAGAGAAATTAAATTTTAGATTAAATAACATATTAAGCGCGCGCGCGCGTTTGATCGATATGCTAAATATGTATCGTGTGTCGCGGAAATACATTTTCTCTCGTGATATATTAATACTCGATTTCCATTAAATATTGCAGCAGAGCAAATTGCGATTACTGACGACATTCGTCAGAGAGCCAATTGCTCGGCCGATGAAATCATTCTCGACGAGGCGTCAGCCAGGCGAATTTATAACAGGCTTTAAGAATTTTAAGCGGCTGAAAAGTCGCGACTGCGTGTACGCGCGAGGAAGCAACTCGTAAAATAATACTCGACTAAATTCGCGAGCCACGAGTTTTACGCTCGTCACGAATAAATAATTCGGGGAAGCTTTTCGCGCGCGACGATGTATCTCGAGGGAGATTTCACTTTGTCGCGGTAGGGGAGAGAGAAAGAGGGAAAGAGAAGAGGAAAGGAGGGAGCTCCTCTTTTTCCGGCAAATCTCGTGTATATTTTCCATGAGAATCGTAAAACTGGCAGCTTCATCTCGATGATACAAGCACACAAATGCACGGACACGCGCAGCATGACGAGACGAATTTCAACAGATCGCTCAACGGAAACAAAGAAACGTGCAATTTGCAGAAACTTTTATGGCTTGTAAGCATTTATTATGCGTCGCTCTTTCAACTTTGTTATTGTCATAGCGACCCAAATATTATATATTTTCAATCACTTGCGCGACTCTAATACGACGCGTGTTGTTTCAATCGGAATAACGAGTTGCGAGTATTGTGCGATTGGATTTTAAAACAGTAAAAATATAATTATCAAATTACAAGGAGCGTGTAATATTTGCTTTATTTAATTTAATAATACATTTACGTAATTATTGTAATATTTAATATTACTATTATATCAATGTTATCATTTGCACATACAGTTTATTTTGCTATTGTTTCAGTAAATGTAGCGTAACGATTCAGATTGCAGTAGTATTTAGAAAACAATCAAATCAATTTTTGTCGCGAACGACATTTGGAGGGGATGGCGCGTGTAAACGTTTATTAAAATATCAAACCGGGTATATCCGCTGGTATTCTTGGGGTACGATCGAGAGACACGCTTAAGAAAGTCTTTTGTGCGGCGCGGCGCGACGCGACACGACGTCCATCTCGGAAGCTGCGTTAAAACGAAAAGCACAGTGCCTGCATATAATCCTCGAAGATAAGATCGCTTTCGCCGCCGGAAAATATATTTCACCGTGACACGCGGAAAATTCCCGCGAGTATTAAAATATCTTATCTCGCGGTCGTGCAAAAGTGCCGAAGAGATTCTCCGGCCTAACGACGTTTCCCGGTTGCTTCAAGGAGCTTTTATCAGACAGCGACAGAACCTAAATTCCGCAATAATTCTCTCTAAAACAAATAGCATATCGCTTCTTTCATATTTTTTATTTATCTATTATTTACATATTTGTGACGCTGTGGCATTTAAAATTGAATCACGACTGATAAATTAAAGAAATATCTTAGTTGTGCATCACAAACGATGACGAATCTTGTATCTTTTGACGATGTAAGAATTACAGCATGAGTAAAGCTTTAGAAATTTTTCCCCATTGTAATTGTAATACATCGATGTCGAGATTCCTGTTGTCAAATTGTATATTACTGATTGAAATAACATTTTTCAGAGCTTCCCGCCGTGGAAGTTTGTTACACGTGCGATTGACAGGTATACGTAGTATGCTCAGTCTGCGACTTACAATATATGCAGGGGGTATGTGTTACGGGGAAAGATTAAAAGTCACGTATACGACGGACGGCGACGTGCACGGCGACTTGAAGCACGACGGATGTCGAACGTCAATATCGACAAGTATTAATGTCAAGCGCAAAGTCGAGGTCGTTGCGCGCGACAAAACACTCTTTCTCTCACTCCTCATTCCTCCGCGCTCTTCGTTGATCGCGAGATGGGTCGTTGATCGAGGAAATGTCAATAGGTGTTTGTAACTTGAAGCTGTGTTTCCGTGAGCGTGCCAATAGCACGTCGTAGACGCAGTATTATAAGATAATCGACTGCCAGCCTTTCTGCAGTGTCTCGATGCCGACGTCGACGTTTAAATTGCGTCTGCACGAAGAACGAGTGAGTTTCGCGTCGCGAATGATGTGCCAATACCGGGAGCGAGATTTTCGCGAAGATTAACCAGCTCATAAAACTTTCAATCCCACGAAGAGAAGAAAATACGAAAAATCCCCGCTCTATCTATTTATGTTTGCGGTTCAGGAAATTTTATTTCTCTGCATTCGTCACGTCTGATAATATCCTTTTAAAACTTTCGAATTAGAATTTTTAATCTTGAAAAATAAGAAAATGACATCAAACTAAATTTAAAAAATTTAAAACGCACGCACGCGCACACACACACATACACACACACATTAATTCGAAACGTTATATTGAAAAATGATTCGATCGTCGTACCGCTATTAAAGGAATTTTTAGAATACAACAAATATTTACGAACTATAAATTTGCGAGCTTTCATTCAAGTTCTCGTTATTGCAGCGCTGAGACTGAATAAATTTTCTTTTTTATTCGAGCGAGAGTAGGCGGAAGGCCGATTTATGGACGATAGTAGCGCGTTATGGTACGGTTGGAAAATTGGGGGGCAGGAGGGAGGAAACGGGTTGCCTCGAAGAGGGGTCGTCGGAATAATCGAACCAACACAAAAATGCATTGTGAATCCCTCGTTAACGCCGGGCGGAGACGACGGAGAGCCATTAGTCCGCATAATTGACCGTCCCCGTTCGTTGTCTCCCCGTCTTCCATTTGCCCAACATTTTCCAGGCGACGCCGCTGCAAACATAATATCCGCGTGGGCTTCGAAAGAGGATAAAGTGCTTACCCCGGTTTGCAACCCGGCCGGCTGGATTAATTGCCGCGCGTGTTTGAACGTACAACAGCGACGGAGGGTCAGACGACGGTCGCAATAAACCCCGGGTGATTTGCAGGTTTTGCGCATAGCGGACGCGGATTGTTTTAATCCGCCGCGCGAGTAGGAAGACGCGGTCTTGAAAACCGCGGCGCGCCTCGTCGCGACGGGACGATCATCGCAGATGACGTATCACCGGCTTATTCATTTGCATATTACAACCAGCCCTCCCACGGTTGTAATCGCGGTAACCGTAATGGCGTGGCTTCGAAACGCAGCAAAGTGCATGCGGAGTTATAAATTATTTGGTTAAACGCACGCGATGTGGTGTGAGGCGAAAGAGATAAAGATGCGCATGCGTCTAAAGGCGCGGGCGAGCGTAGTCTCTGTACTTATTTAATTGTTTAAATATTTAAGCGAGATTAGCGTTGTCTTAAATCCAGCGTGTAAAAACTGAAATTGCACACGGGAGGGAAAATGGAGGGAAATCAATGTTGTACATTAATAAAACGTTAATACGCGTAATTTTAATTTTCTAAAGCTAAAAATGATATGGAAATTCAGCACTGCGATTTATTAAAGAATTTGTAAACAAAAATTGGCAACGCTTTATAAATTCGAATACGTAATTCAGGGAATTTCAGTCGAGCTTTAATTCAAATTTCAAAATGTTTTTCATAATTTTATGCTGCCACGTTGTTTGATGTATGTTTTTTGAGTCTTCGAATGTTTTTTATGTCACGCGGCATACAGAATTACAAATGGAATTCTATTCAGACATGAGTTACAGATTGAAATTACGATATGATCGATGAAATCAAATGCGACGTGATACTTCAATAATATTTTTTTTTTTTGGTATCGAAGATAGAATTTTAAAATTTTTCTAACTTTAATATTTCGTTCGAATAAAGATAGTAATCGATAAAAAATTTAAAAATTTGAAAATTGTATCTTTTGATATAAAAAAAGGATATTATTTAAAAAAATAAAAATAGTTAAAAATAACCACTCAATATACTTCTACTGTTCTGTCAACCAAACACGCCTCACTATTTTTGTCATGATAACGCAGTATCATTGCATTTCTTCATAAATAAACGCGCAAATTTATTTTAAAAATAAGTATTGTATTACAATTATACGTTGTATTACAATTATATTGTTAAGTATAATTATATTGTTAGTACAAAATTGTATTTAATCTTGACGGAAATTTCGCAACAGTATACGTGGCACAAAGGACGCAAAATAAACCTGCAAGCAAATATAAGCACAACACAAGTATGAGCACACATATTTAGTCACATTTTTTAATAACCGAATGTGATATCAAAGCATTTCTGTACAATTCTGCTCGTATAATTTTTACGCGGACGAATTGATGATGGGATCGTCGAACGAGGCCTATATTTTTTTTGACGTCTATAGACGTCGTGCAATTTTCACTCGTTCCGAAGATAAATCGTGCGTGCGAATATTGGTAGTGCACAGGATATATAAGAGAAATCGCGCGTGATTGGTAATTGGTCACGAACATGTTTACGCGTATGGAGTGTCGCGAGTGTTGATCCGGTGCTTCTGAGGATTATCACTTTTCATATGCCAAATCCGTTCGAGAATACGATGCGTGGATATTCGAGAGATCTCTTCATTGTATTGATTAACATTAGCATTACATTAAGATAATAAATCTCGCAGAAATTTTGATCGATTTCGAAGTTCATTTATCTTCGAAATAACGGAGCAAAATATTTGTTTTTCTCTTTTGGAAGAACGAATGGAGAAATATAAACAAAAACGTTAAAAAAAAATATAGATAATTTAAGATTCTACAATTAATAACAATTCTCAGTAATTGAGAATCAGTATTACAAGCTTTCCGATACGCTACAATGAATATTATTCCTGTTTTTCAAATTTATATTTGATTATTTTTCGACGGGAAAAAATATGGATTTATAATAATATTTGAGAGAAAGAGAAAATGTGCTTCGAGAGCGATGTTTTTCAGGGGCAAACATTGCAAATCCAATACTTTTGTGGTTTGTAAATTTTCATATTTGTGTCAGTATTTTACATTTACATTTAATTACATGTTAATACAATTTACGCGAATCTCTCTATCATATCGATTCTCTTATTACACAAATCATAATTTTTCGTATGTCAAATAAAATACAATAAAATGAAAACAAAAAAACAGATATGAAAGGGACAGTGAGAAAAACATGTCTTTGCACGCGCGATCGTTATAAATTCGCGATTCGCACGATCTCGGTCTCGGCATGTAATAAAGCGGTTTCCCATACTTTGTGCTTCTCCAAGGGAAAATAGGGGAAGGGGGCCTACAGATGAACCTGCCTTTAACCAAAAACGCTCCATTGATTTGCGACGACGATCCATCCGATCGCGGAGTATCTCTCGGATCGGTGGCGCATAAAAGTTCCCAAGTCCCCTCGTGTTCTCTCAGCTCCATCGCGGTTGTCGATAAACGACGAAAGTTGCAGCAGGTTGCAGTTTCCAGTCAGTCAGGCGAATCCGAGGCGGCGGTGGCGAGTCCGCAAATCGGCCTCAGGTTCCCATGCCATTACTTCGCCTCGCGTTACTTTTGCCTCCGACGAAGCAGAAAGCGGGACACACGCTCGCGAAGATCGTTTCTTCGTAGAGAGTTTATCTTATCGCGTGTATGTATGTATATATATATATATATATATATATATATATATTGCGTAGATGAACTGAGATATCTGTTTTGACGCAAAAGATGCTGCACGAAAGAATGCAATTTTGCGAGAACGTGTGTTACATCAGAGATATATAATTTAATTGCGTAAGCGTATATAATCTAAAATAAATTAAAAATAAGAAGAAAGATAATCTCTATTAAACATTGAATAATTCTCTTTAATGTATGTATATATATATATATATATATATATATATATATGTGTGTGTGTGTGTGTGTGTGTGTGTGTGTGTGTGTGTGGAATACAATATGCGCGCAAGATAACTTTAAAAGATTTATCCTCTGTTTTCTTCCAAAGGAATTTAATTTGATATACAATAATATTTACAAATAAATCTCATATATTTTTAAAGTATTAATTATTATATTGCATTTGCCATTTTTACATGCGTATTCAATTCTATTATACAATAATTATCTAGTATATTATTAATTATGAATTTTATATTTTTTTTTCTGCTCTTACTCATGCTCTTACATGAAGGAAGCATAATAATACTTGGGCGCGGCGTTTTAAATTGATTTCTGATTCCTTATTAAAGACTCCACAATAAAGAGCGGCGTGTCTATCCCTTCTCTCTCTCTCTCTCTCTCTCTCTCTCTCTCTCTCTCTC